>NC_141783.1:13426763-13583557 GCF_054643075.1 Acanthaster planci
GTTTGCTTCTAACTACATGTGCTGTACATGTGGTGTATTGTAGGAGTACATGTACAGTGTGAGGTTCAGGCATCTGGCCAACCAAGACAAACAAGCAATGCTTTTCCATTTACAAACTTTGGTTGCCACTATTACATACAAGGCTGGTTGTTCACATGCATGGAAAAAGCAAAACTGGTATGGATTCACTACCATGAATTTGCCATTGCTGTACCTCTGTCTTGAATACTGTTTGTTTGTTTTTTAGTTTGTTTTTTATTGGCTCAGAGCAATCACGTGGTAGGGCAACATAACCACATGTCACATTCACAATTAGATATCACATATCGCACACATACTGTGACGCATGAAAGCATTCCCTCCAGTGTACAGGTTAATGCAGGGATCGCTGACTGCCAGTGTGCACAGATTTCCCTATTGCCTTTAGTTTCCCTTCAAATCGGTAAAGCAATTGAAAAGCATCGCCAAGACAGAGATATGACACAATTGTTGAAAACCTGAAGGATGCATAGTACCCAAGACAAAGCTGAGGGTGTTATGATTCCTCGGGTTTTCAAAACATCATATGCCACATCACAGCAGTCAACAATTGTTACATGAGCCAGTAGCTACATGTACATGTTTATGTATGAAATAATGATTCCTCTCCATGAAAACCTTCAGAGATTCGGGACTTCAAAGCCAAACTTGACGTTCCTGTTTTGTTTGAAACACAAGGTACATGTATGTGCCATAAAACAGTAGTTGCAGTTCCTGGAATTCAGAAAGATTCACGAAGATTCTAACCAACATTTTGAATCAAAAAGTTGAGTTTTGTTTGATTACTGATCAATAATCAAACTGTCCTTGTAATGTATGACATTTTGTGAGAAACACAATTTAGTACACTGAAGGCAAAGGAATGACATACTCGTTTTAAGTACCATTCTAAACTTATCCAACTTTAGTTTATAGATTTGTCCATGAAAATTCCATTTGGGTAAGCTTTTCAAATTCCTGATTATATGGCCGAAAGAAATTTCTCAGTTTTTGGATGACCTCCGGGCTAGGCTCTGCCTTGGGCAGAAAGCCTGGAGTGCTCTTGGCCGGGCAAGGTCTTGGCTCAACCTTCATGCAAGGTGCGTGGATCTCCCTGTTGTAGAAAAACATGTTCCTCTCAAAGAACGGCTCTAAGCCAAGGAAATTCTCAATGTTTTTCATCTCTGTGTAGATATCTTTGTTCACTTTTTCGTCACTCAAAATGTAGAATCGATCTCGAGGGAAGTGCTCCAACCAGTTTTTGAAGTGTTTGGAGAAGACGCTTGCACTGATTATATCACTGGACAAATTGATATTGCCATTCTTGTCAAGTACTGTTTGTTCAAATTTCTCGCCTTGTGAGGCCGGTGTCTCAGACCTTGCAAGTGTACGAACTGCAACCCTGTCTTTCTTGCCGCGCCGCATCGCCAACTCGGCTTCATGCCTAAAGTCCGACTTCGCCCGTTCCACGGGGTCCCGCACACAGATCACAAACTTCACATTGCTCGGGAGATCCTTCAGGATGTTCTTTGGCGCGTCAGGAGTGATGAAATACCGCGGCGTCTTTTCAAAGGTGAATTGGTTGGCCTTGGAGAAACCCATCCGAGAGCGGTAATACTCAATCCCCTTGCCATAGTTCCAGTCAAAGTAGTGGACCTCATTGCCGATGGAATGAACAATCTGCGGATGCTGTGAAATGAAAAATCCGAAGGCGTTGGTCCCACTCTTTTTGACACCAATGTTGATGACAACTGGAAGTCGCTGTTCGTAGCCCACTTCCCTCATTCCCTCAGTGAGTGCTGCCCATTTCTTCTGAAGGCTCACAGTGGGTGCCTTCTTGCTGCCCAACAAGGACAGTTCCCGCTCATCAAAAATCTTCTTGCCAAACACGACTGATCTCAGGAGGTTACGAGGCAGTTTGCTGATCACCTTCTTCAGGATGAGTCCTGCCCTTGGGTCCGACACCTCAACAAAATAGTGATGCTTGGACACAGGCTGGGCTACTGCATGTGAGTTGACTGACACAGCTTCTTTATCTGTATCGTAAGTGTAATCTGTGAAAATGTCAGTTTCGTTTTGGTCGGTAAGTGCTCTCTCGTCATCAACAGAAGCTTCACGGTGGTCAGCATACATGTCTGCATTGGATTCGGTGACATTCTTGCTGTTGTCCTTCAGTCGCTGTCCTCTTATCCTTTTGCCCAAATCCAGTCGGCTTGCCTGCAACGAGGCGAGGCCTGATGGCATTTGGAAAGACTGTGGCGAGTGGAGTTTGGTCGTCAGGATACAACCCACAGTGAAGGACACGAGGCACAAGAGAGCAACAGTCGCCTTTTTCTTCAGGCTGATGTAAGACATTGTGATGATGGTACGATTCGCAAACCAGCTTCCATCTGCTTGTACATGTACATGTACATGCACATGTACATAAGTACAATGTAGGTTTGGGTGATGCCTGATTTATGCCCTTGTCACTGTTTCAAAAGAGAAATGAAACTTACATGTAACTTATAACCTGAAGAGACACACACCTCATTCAACAACTTTTAATAATTATCAAGATGTATTTTTTTGCGTTGGGGAGATGTTAATTATATATAACAGGTTTGCCCTTACCCAACGTATATTTATAAGCACTGTATGCTCAGTGCTTGTCCGAGAGCTTGCGAAAAAACCTCACAAGCTTACTCGAGTGAGACTCGAACCCACGACCTCCTGCTTACTAGTGCAGATGTCTTAACCACTCGACCACCGAGTTTGTCGGGGTCGGCTGGCCGGTCCGAGTTAAATGAAGCAGCGGGTACCGCGAACTATTATCAAGATGTATTTTTGCGTTGGGGAGATGTTAATTATATACAACGGGTTTGCCCTTACCCAACGTATATTCATAAGCACTGTATGCTCAGTGCTTGTCCGAGAGCTTGCGAAAAAATCCTCACAAGCTTACTCGGGTAAGCTTGTGAGGTTTTTTTTAAATATTTTTTTTATAAATATACGTGGGCAAACCCGTTATATATAATTAACATCTCCCCAACGCAAAAATACATCTTGATAATAGTTCATGGTACCCGCTGCTTCATTTAACTCGGACCGGCCAGCCGACCCTGACAAGCTCGGTGGTCGAGTGGTTAAGACATCTGCACTAGTATGCAGGAGGTCGTGGGTTCGAGTCCCACCCGAGTAAGCTTGTGAGGTTTTTTTCGCAAGCTCTCGGACAAGCACTGAGCATACAGTGCTTATAAATATACGTTGGGTAAGGGCAAACCCGTTATATATAATTAACATTTCCCCAACGCAAAAATACATCTTGATAATAGTTCGCGGTACCAGCTGCTTCATTTAACTCGGACCGGCCAGCCGACCCCGACAAGCTTGGTGGTCAAGTGGTTAAGACATCTGCACTAGTAAGCAGGAGGTCGTGGGTTCGAGTCCCACCCGAGTAAGCTTGTGAGGTTTTTTTTCGCAAGCTCTCGGACAAGCACTGAGCATACAGTGCTTATAAATATACGTTGGGTAAGGGCAAACCCGTTATATATAATTAACTTCTAAAAAAATGTACAATTAGTAACGTTCAGACGTCTTTTCAATTTTTTTTTCCATTCTATAAAGTGCACATCTACATGTACATGTTGCCAAACATCTAAACAGGCAGCCACAGAACTAGTCAATGCAGAGCTTTGTTTAGGATTGAGGTATGTATCTGCCTGTCCTTTCTAATACAATATTAAAAACTACAGGTCTGTCTGCACCAGCAAATGTTTAGAAACTGTTAGCCTCAGTACTATCTTAGCCCATGTTTCCATTGTACCAAATGCTCTGGATGGAATTACAAAGATATACGCGCTGGGGCGGTTTAACTTTTGAACAAGCAAAAACTGACTGATACGAATAAATGTTGCCTGTCCTGCGAACAAGTGGACAGATGGCTGAATGGGAAACTGAGCCTGAGTATATGTAGGACAGTACAAAAGCATATTAACATTTGGTCACGAGTGGGCAAGAGGGGGGCAGGGGGCACCCCCCCCCCCAAAAAAAATAGGTATTAGGTCACTGCAGGGAAAACTAGTGGTGTCTCTACATGTATATGGAGTTCTTTCCCAAAGCAGCACAGTTTCAAGTTTGTTACTACACTCGCACCTTATAAAAATGCATCCTGTCTGGTTGTATGGAGGTGGTTCAGTGGGTGAAATCTGCTGGTTCTGGTAGGCAAAGTGTGGGGGAAGGATCAGGCGGCAATTAGGAATTTGTTGGGTCTTACTCTTTAATTGTAACTCAGAAAACTACAGAACAGAGATAGGCCTGTGTATAGTTTACACACAACCACAACAGCAGAGTAACATGAATGAAAAATGTTCATCGGTAATGGCATTTCACCATTTCGAGAGAGTGTCTGCTCATACATGTAATGTATATTGTGAAAATCCTATCATGAAGCCATGTAAAAAAACAATTGGTGATCATCCTTTCTGCCCATAAAGGGAGGGTAGGGGAAGATGTTTTTTGGGAGGGGGGGTGGGAGTAAGAAATGTCCACATGTGTTTAAATGACGGTCAATTTATGCAGAATGTTAGTACAGTGAACCCTGTTTAACAGGTCCTTGGGACTTGATTTATTACCTTGTTATAACAGGAACCTTGTTTTTATATTAGCAATACAAAACAGTGAACAACAAAGAAATGGACCTAAAAAGTTCTTATTATGTTAGCAGAATCTTGAATAAACAGTTCTCTTCCTAACAAGGTTTTATTATGTTTGTGCATACAGTTGCAGCCGCAGCCAATAATTCAGATGTGACAGCGTCTGATTACTCAGTGAAGCTCTTCCATTTACCACCCTTGCAATAAATTGAATAGAACTTTGCCCTTTCCTAGTGCACATGTCCAATAGAGGGAACAGCCTCCGATCGAGAATGAACTAGTCTTGCACAAATTCTTAGGCCAAAGGGTAAGCTTGGGATCATTTCTCATTTCGTCCTTTTTTACATCCCCCCTCTTTTTTGGGAAAATTTTAAAAAATTGGGTTGGAGGCATTTTGGAGGGTCGGGTGGGTATGATCACCAATTTATATTCTTTTTAAATGGCCTTAGTCTTATTTCTCGATCTAAATGAAAGTCACAGGCACAATAAAATTTTTCAAAAAAGAAAAGAAAAATGCAGTGGCTATAGTTACAGAAGTTTAGACAGGTTGCTGTCTACTTTTGTTATGTCAATCTGGTGCACTGGTAATGGGAACCAAACCACAATGAATGGGATCTTGTAGTTTATTTTTTAAAAAATCCTCCAGAGGTATGAATCTAACAAAAATGAAAAGAACATGTGTAGAATGTAAACTTGCAATCTGATCTATAAAGAAAATACACAAAACAAAGGAATACAGAAACATGAAAAAAAAAAGTTGTATTGATTGAGGCTCAAACCCTGCATGTCAAGCTTAAAAGATACATGTAGCTTGTCTGCAGGCATGGCATACATAGTATGGACCTCTGCACAAAACAAGTCCACATAATGTAGAGTGCGATGGCGTTGTGTGGACTTGCACACGTCCACAAAATGTTTCCCCTCTCTGAAAAACAGTTTCAAAGGTATTTTGATGTCAGGGTTATCCACGGCAAAATGAAAAGGAACACTCCAGGAACTTATCATCAAAATTCCAGCTCGAAGGAGTCGTCCTAGTTGGAGAAAAAGGAGCATTTTCCTCAGGTCCCCTTAACCACAGGAGAACAAAGGAATGTTCACAATTACTTTGTAAAACAGGTATCGGTGTGCCAACTGTGCTATCACAATCCATGCTGCTGTTTGGAAATTGAATATTTATAAATTGGCAGTGATAATTGCGCAATGCCTTAATTTGGAAGTTGTGTTACGGTTAACATTACTTCATAGCCTAAACAAAAACAAAATCCACATTCTCGCAGTTGGCACGACATCACTATGGACTTTTAACATACAGCAAAGGAAGAAATTTACCCTTCGTGCTATTCAATAATGTCAAGATGTCCAAACGCGAGAATTGAAACATATTAATACACTGTCAATTTGAAACGAACTTGTTGAATAAGGCTACTGTAAATTATATTGCACGCTTAAAAAGTGTCCATATCTGATTCAACACTGACATGATTGACCACGCTAACTATTGCACTATTTGGGCCTGTCGTCTGACATCGATAGTACTTAGTAGGCCTAGCCTGCACTGTATAGTACTAGTGTCCTACGTGTCCTTAGTTAGGCTTAGACCCGTACCCAGGGTCCGACATGTACTCCTCCGTCGTAAACTGGGCCCAATGTGTACTCCTCCATCGTGCCCTGTTTGCTGGGCTAACATGTCCTAAGCCTAGCCTGAGGTGACTAAAATTATACTACCTTTACTCACCGTGCACACCTCAGGCTGAATACATGAATGCCTCACAGTCACCAAGGCTTGACTCTGTATGCTAAGACAGCCGCCTGCTGGTCACTACTGCCGTCATGGCCGTTATAACCACGTAGGGCCTAGCCGTACACTTGCACTTTGACCTTCAACATCATCAGGCTCCAGGCTTGCTCTATCTATATCTATGAATGATGGAACTTAGAGCATGTCATGTGTACGTATGATGCGCCATGCGCACTACAATTTACAAAACTTGTCTAGGCGAGGTTTTGTGCTTCAACAATGACTTAGCTTATATTAAGTACGTGTAGCAATGCCTGGGGGAAGACGAGAGGACTGAATTTCCTTACGAGTTAGGAGATTTGCTGACATTTCTTGCCGACAACACGCGAAAGCCTCATCAATCATAATCTATTCATAGATCTGGAGAGGAGAAAAAATTTGATTAGATTCCCTTTGCGATATGGCGCTTCTGATAGAGGGCGCCATCTCTTTAAGTTAAGGTTGCAGGGTGCAGACCACTAATTCAAGTGAGAATTTCTGGCCAACTCATTAGCATTAGAAAGTGCCCCCCCCACAGTATCTTTTGAAAAAGGAGATTGTTTGGCCCCCAAAGTGGTGAGATTGTTTAAATCGTTGCTGGGATCAACTCCCATGGGTCATTGAGCTTTCATATGAGAGCAGAATGGCTAAAAACTACAATTGAAAAATGGTCCTAAGTGCCCGAGAAAGTTGAGGGTTGCCACTTAAAAAATGGCTGCAATCAGACTTCGGAAAAATCACTTGGGGGGGGGGTGATTTTGTTTTGTGGGAATAATTAACAATGAAATTTGTTAACCCACAAAACATTAAAAAGAAATTGAAAGTTAAGTGACCAGAAGAGAATTTCATCTGTGTTTTAGAAATCTCAGGGATGTTGGCGTGCATGTTATTGAGTCCTGAACAGTGCTGAACTTACACTGTTTTCAATGGGGCTTGAATTAGTGAACTACCTTCACGTGCAAAATCGGAAATTGAAGAGGTCGGCCTAGGTTTTTTTCACTGGAAATTCAAGATTATGGCCAGAAGATCACTTTTCTTTTCAATTACATGGGTGTTAGCCACGAAAATCTTTTTATTCGCCTTTCAAGGAAGATCCCCAAAACATTATAAAACTAAGCACTCATTTCTGAATGTAGCCGTCCGCCTCTATCCAAAATAGGCCCGCAATTTGGGGCTTTTTGTGAAAGAAATACCCCGAATTGGAAAAAGTCCCAAATTCTGGATTTATTGAAATAATTCTATGATCCTTCCTGATTATGGTCTGTCTTATTGTAAAAATCCCGTGTGATCACAAAAAATTAATGAGCTCGTGCGCAGAAATACGACGATTTGGTAAAATGCACCTTTAAAGGCTAGGCCAGTACAGCAAATAGGTCCAAAACTGCATGCTTTCAAGTTCTCCGCTGTGATCATGGGCCTCGAGCTGGACCAACCGAAGGAGGCTCCTGATCCTTGAACTTCACAAGTTTACGAACGACTATGACATGCACGTGTCACGGTCGCATCTCTACCAACAAATTGAAAACTCCCGCCCAACGCGGCTCTTTTCAACCGACAGAGATGGAGGCTACAAGCAGGACTGCCTGCTAGTATTTCTGAAAGCACTGGACGAAACGGTGCCTCCCGAATAGCACTATTTTGTAGTAGAGCGTTAGGTATCAATTTTCAAAATGGCAACGGGCCTCATGACTATTTTGAGGGGTGATCGTCTCAAATATCTTCGAAAGTCATCGAACAAACCACTGAAAATTGCAAGCAAAATGAAATCCGAGGAAATGAGCTTTAATGTGATAAGTGTTTTAACCCCTGAGAAACTTTTTTTTGCCAGAATTTGAAGTGGGGGATTTATTACTGTTGTCTATGGCAGCTTATTTACAAATTTGTAAGGCCTAATTGTGTTGCGCTTTGCGCTTTGCAAACGAGTACAGCATGTTGAAGTGAACTCCCGATCTCCTTCGTCACAGCGGGGGTTGGGACAAACGGACCATAAACCGTGGTTTTGATTATTTACTACTATTACTATATTGAGGGAAAGACCATTTTAGAGAATCACGTTATGTCTTTCTACCAAAAGTGCGAGTAATGATGCCTCAAACTTTGTTTCACCCCTCAGAAAATTTACACAGATTAAATTACGAAATCCCCAAATGTAATTTCGAAGACCAGAAATGCAAAGTCGCGGTACAGGCCGACACTGTTGTTTAACACATCAAACTATACAGATTGGGAAGGCTTTAATTTGATACTCCATAAACTTGGACATTGTTAAATTTAGCAGCAGTTAGATTCTAGTCCAAACTGAGCAATTCTTGTAGCTTTCGGACATTGTCTCTCATTCGGAAAAAATCCTAATGACTCACTCATCCGATTTGCTCACATCACGGAAGGATTAACCTAAAATCTCCGTCCCCGTCAACATTTTTCTCGATATTGCCACATGTCGGATTTTTCACGAACTGTTTCTCTTTTTTTCAGTAAACCCTTCGCTGTCATTTTGACACCAATTTTGTAAAAAATTAACTTACTGTTCTGACGCAGCGAGACAGGTCAGCCAAAAATGTGTACCTTTTCACCATCGTACTCAATGCACGAGTGTTTTCACGCGGGCCTCCAACTTCAAATGACTGTGACAACAAAATATTCTGTCAGATTGAGTTTAAACTTCACTTTTGTACTGATCAGAATTTTTCACGTGCATGTAACAATTTTAAAAATCAGATATGCTGCAGTCGGGTTCTTGAGCTTCCCCCTGCTGTGAAATGGTTCAATATAAACCGCCTCTTTTAGAGTTAAATGAAACCAATTCTTCTGTGATTTACATGAAAAGTTTCAAATGAGTGATGACACGTAAAATATACCTGGAAATAATATTTCCAAGTTATATTTGAACTCCAAATGTAATCAACCTTTTGAGAACACGATAAACATTTTCATTCTGGTATTCCTGCTTTTGGAAGATCAGGGATTATTTATTTGTTATTTGTAAATTTCAAGATATCATCTGTAGCTAGAGATCGAATGTGGTAGTTTTTTTATTAAGGTCAACCGGATTGTATGCCTGCATTATACGTATGTTTACAGGATCCATCTTATGGCTTCAGCAATCAACTGAACACAGATTTTGGCAGATACATGTAGTCTGGCCTTATCCTGGTTCTGGCCATGGACCGCAGTTTATTTTTCTGATCAATCATGCTAAAATGATCAGCAGTGCTAACTCATTACTAAGTGTCCAGGCTTGAGTCCTCGGACTGAGGGCATAAAGTCTGTGTGCTCTGCCGAAGAAGGCAATTTCGCGATTTTTTTCGAGATAAGTGAGCACTTGACTGAGATAAGAGAGACGATTTGCATGTATTCATTTATTTGGATGTTCATCGGTATATAAAAGTGTTACGCGAGATCCCATTTTCTTCTATATCTCTCTTCTTTTGGCTGAATTTGCATTAAAATTCACCCAAACCACGTGAAAATACCCCTATCATGCAGTTTGACAATGCTTTGAAGTACCTGGGTGATTTTGGCCTGTACCAACGAGTGGTCTACTTCTCTTTGTGTCTCATGGCTGTTCCTGTGGCTTGGCATAGCACCGGTAACACTTTCCTGAGCGCTAAGCCAGCCCACCAGTGTCGCCTCTACCAGGGCTACGTCTACAATGCCTCGGAGGCGTACGACACCGTGCGCAGCTGCGAGATACCAAAGCTCAAAGATGGCCAATGGGACAGCTGTAACATGTACAATACCTCTGCCACCCACGACGACGACAATGGCGAATGCAACTCCACTTATTTGTGGCAATCTATTCCGTGTCAAATGGGATGGGTGTATGATGATGGCATCTACAGGAGTACAGTTGTAACTGAGGTAGGGACCGAAGGGTTTGAGTCTAAGATTTAGACTCTTAGCGTTCAGACTTTCATCACTCTGGATGTAAAATAACGTATTTTATTAATTTGTAATAATGAATTATACAATGAAAGTTTAAATTAATTCACGTTTACAATTTGAAAATATTGAATTTGAACTTTACAAACACTTTAAACTTTAGTAAACCTTGAAGTCCAAAAGTCAAGAAGTCTATCATAGATTGAACAAAGTTTTGTTACATTGTAGAAGAGGTTCAAAGTCAAGGAAATATTTAATAGGTGAAGCTTGCTAACAAGCATTGATCCGAGGAGGGTTCCCACATTTCGTTTAATAAACCTTATTACATTGCTGTTTGTGCCGTTAGTATTTTTAGAAGTTTGAGAAGTCTGCCGTCCCTTTTTGAATTGGGTTTGGTCAGGGCATATTGCGAGGATTTAGTCAAGGACCAAGGACCAGATCTTGAACCATTGTTGAATTTATGCAACGCCTCATTCATCTCAAACAAACAGAAATAATCCTCATCTAGACCGAATGCATATAATTCCCTAAAACCTGGGCCGATAGTTTTTTTATTCAAAAGCTTCCCTTTTCATGTTGTCTTTGTGTTTAATAAGCATCTCCAAAGACCAGGTACATGTATTTTTTTTTTGGTATCTTCCTCACAGTGGGACCTAGTGTGTGAAGACAATGCCTTGCGTCAGCTGTCCAAAACCCTGGTTCTGGTGGGCAAGTTGTTTGGATCCTTACTTTTTGGGCAACTCGCAGATACCTTTGGAAGGAAGAAGTCGTTCACACTGGCTATTTTGCTAATGGTAGGTCTGCCCTTTCGTCGAGCGCACGAAAATCAAGGGGGAATCCAGAAGCAAAGTTTGGCGGGGGAGCAAAGTAATGCTGGGGACAGAATAGTTGTGAAGCGAAGCCAATAGTGGAGTTTTTTTTTACATGTTTTGGGAAGAAAGGGAAACGAAACAGTCCCCCAAATCATCCATTGCTCTTTAAAAAGGATTTGGGGATGCTCAGAAAGTCGCCGATTTGCGATTATCTGAAATATAACGTTCCATATGGTAGAATTCCTTACCCTTTATACACTAAAAATAGCCTACGCTCTCGTCGAACACAACTCTTTTTCAATATCAAGGCCAGTTCTAGAACCAAAGTTTTATGATGTGTGGGTCAGGGGCAAATGCTGTTAATGGGAAGTAAAAATGCATTGAGGTTAAAATTTGGGGCCTCACCTTTCGTTCTTGTTGCCTCTGGGGTGTCTAGAAAAAAGTCATTTTTGTATGTCATAACTGTCAAATATATGGCAAAAAGTTCGAATCCTTACACACTCAAACTGTTTCTGGATGAATGTACTGTCCCTTTTTCCAGTCAAAAGAACACTTCTCGGGTCTGAATAAGCCTAAATGTCATTTCGATCCAAAATGTGTTCTCCATGCCAGAAAAGGATAGAACAAACCCTTTCAGATTCCAGGTCAATCTTACCAGGCAGCTTTTGGAGTGTGCAAATCCCTTTTATTTGAAACCACGCACCCCACCCACTTTGTGATATGATGTGTTGGTGAGGCCCTTGATAGTTGATTTGAGTTTCCATCGTATGACGACAGGTTGCCTGTGGGACGGGATCAGCATTTGCCAACAGCCTCATTTTGTTCTTAGTCCTGCAATTCATAATCGGTGTTGTTTCAACTGCAACCTTTGTGGTTGCCATAGTAATAGGTGAGTACAGCCTGACAAATATCGCGCCAAAGAAATGAATGGATGATGGAAACTGCAGTATACGATAACAATGTTTGAAGGAAAAAAAGATCCCCCATGGCTGGACTTCATGAAATGTCCATTACTTTACTGCCCCATTTTTGCCACTAGCTAATGAAATGGTAGGCAAGAGTTTTCGCGTGACGGCTGGCATTGTCTTCGAGTACTTCTACACCATCGGCTACCTGTCGATGGCCCTGATAGCGTGGTGCCTGGACGGAGATTGGCGAAAGATTGAATTGGCCATTTCCATCCCGCCCATCATATTCCTCGCCTATTACTTGTGAGTTCCAATCATATACCTGCAGTCTGATTGAATGCCATATTTCTTGTGACTATAATTCATGTTGTGATAAAATTGTGTCGACATAATCAATTGAATGAAGAATTTTATGGACAGCAAAAACATGGGCTACTTGTAGCTGTCTATATATTAATGTCTTCGACGGCTCTCCATTCACTTGCCCAGTATGTAAACTTGAGAGAGCCCATATTAAAAACTGTCTTAATTTCTTGCCAGCATCGTGCCCGAGTCTCCCAGATGGTTGATTTCAAGAGGCAAGATGGCAGAGGCGGAGAAGATCGTAAGAAAGGCAGCGAAGGTGAACAAAGTCGACCTACCAAACAGCGTCTTTGAGGACAAAAAGGACCCAGAACAGGTACAACTTGACAAGTATTAACGTTAACGTAATGTGCACTGTATCCGGCTATAGCCAATCTTTAACGTGCGCACTGCGCGTCCGTGGGAGAAATTACGACACCTTGGTTCATTGCACTTTTCAGACGGCACACGTTACTGAGGCTGTGAACCACAATTCAACTTTTATTTCAAACCAAAAAAGTCTTTAGAGAAAGAGTAACTTGAACACATGGCTTACCAAAAGTTAAAAATTATTCATGAATATTGGGAAAAAGATTGCCATGTTTGTCGCAACTGCAGGAAAACCGACATTCCGAGGAGACGAAGACCTTTATTGATTTGATGAGGTATCCTAACCTGAGGAGAAAGGCATTCATCGTTTACTTCGTTTGGTAAGTGTCACAGGTTGTACATGTGATCCATGTCAATAGCCGTAATTCTGAATTTAATGGTCCTTGTCTGTGATGTAAACAACGACAGGCATGATTAGCAGGTCACGTGTCCGAATATAGACGTCTGTGACCATGGAGCTCACAGGATTTTTTCCCTAGGGAGGGGCACAGTAGTAATCAGTAACAAACAATTAATAGTATCAAGGGGGTCAATAGTCAGAGGTACCTTCAGGCAAATGGCTGATTTTATACCCTTCCTCCTGTTTCGTTTCTTTCGCTTTTCTACTATATTATGCCTTTTCCCCCAAAAATTTTGTTAAACTGTGTAATTGCCTGTCTTAATTTCCCAAATCTATGCCGATGGTCCTGTAAATTTAGCGTTTCGTGGATGATTTGCTCAAAATTAGTTTCTTCTCGTTGAACAATTTCTGAAAACATTTGAAATTCTACTACCGTGTCATTTACGAGACAGATAACGCCTCGACCACATATCCGTAGCTATTATTTCACTGCAACTGATGACAACCCTTTTCCTTCCAATGTTTTATGCATGATTTAAGGTTGAGCAACAACATGGTGTACTTTGGCTTGACCTACTTCACCGAGGACTTGGGTAGCGATCCCTACCTCTCTTTCTTCCTCGCTGGACTCGTCGAAATACCCGCCTACATCCTGTGCCAATTGCTGTTGGGTAGAATTGGTCGCAAGTGGCTCATTTGCATATTCATGACTGTTGGGGGCGTTTCCCTCTTGAGCACCTTGGCAGTACCCAAAGGTTCGAGTTCATATTTGGTATTTTGAAATTAGGAGCAGTCAAGAATACTTTTAAGTTAAATGGTAATGCCTGTCTCATTCTTGCGTGCTACTTACCTTCATGGAGCCTTAGATAGTAAACTTTAAAACTTTTCTACGTAAATGAGCAGCACCACTCGCAGCGTACAACTGACGAGGTGCCTACTTCTAGTTGACGCAACATTTAGGGCTTGTCACTAAAACTTCACTTAATTAAAAAAGGACAAACATCTGACATTTGACAGGGTAAGCTATGAGGGAAGAGCGTTAATCTCTCATAATGCGTATGGATCTTTCGAGGATGGGGCAAATAGGATTTATTCTTTAAACTAAAAATGATTTCCCCCTTTTTTACGTGTGAAAGAATCCTCTCCCCCACAACAGTGCGACACAGAATCGATTTTAAAAGGGTTGTTGCCAACAACAAAGAGAACAACAATTCCAGAAATAATTATGATAATAATTCAAATTTGCAACATGCTCCCGAGGGAGCAATTTTCCCCCATCACCTTTGGACATTTATGAACAAAACTATTATTTCTCCACATTTTGAAATATAGGATATCGATCATTTAAGAATGAAGGTTATAGGAGTAACGGAACATGACCAAGAAATGGTAACGTCCCTTAAAGTTTATAGACATCTAATATCGTAATGACTCAAGATTCTGCCAAGTTTGGTTAATTTTCATCAGTTTTTTGTTTTTGTTTTCTATATTTTTCAGATTTGGGAACACTGACCTTGGCGATTGCCATGATAGGCAAGCTGTGTATCTCAGGTTCCTATGCAATTGTCTATCTATACGCAATTGAGATTTTCCCTACGCCAGTAAGGTAAACGCAGACACGGGTGAATAAAATCCAATATTCTCAAAATCCAATTTTCTTGTAAGCGATATACATGTGCATTAGATACTCCTCGTTTTAACAGAAGTAACTATTTTTTTTAATATCTTAGACTTAGTAGTTTTACAGGATATAATCCAGTGCAATTTTGATGATTAGTCCAGAAAACGAAGACACCTGTCAAAACAACTGGTATAACTAACACTAATAAGCCGCACTTAACATTTCCAGAATTATTCCCATAACACTGTCGGAACAAATGAAACCTGTTTGCCGAATATTTATTAAGATAGGTTTCTAAAATGTGTTAGTATCTCTGGTTTAGGGAGAACTACTTGGTGTTTTGGGGGCGGGCAATCGATAGACACACGAGGCGCCTGTCTCTTTTCATCATTTATACAGGATTCTCTCGTAAACTGGTTCCTAAAATAGCTTGATAAAAGAACAGTTCGTTAATAAAGTTGATTTCTCCGCATATGTAAATCCTGCAATGTTGTAGGCAAAGCATTTAATTCGAGGTAATTTGTACAGTTATACGTCAAAATATATTTTTTTAATCAGAATATTCGAGGAGTAAGGAATGAGAGGAGTGGGGGGCATCCGGGGTACGCATATTTTTTTATTTTAAGGGCGCTGGAAGCAATTTTATTGTGGCTTACGTGTCGGTTGTGTTCATTATTTCCAATGGGGTCGACTGGGGCAGGGTCACTCCTTTGCGGATACGTCCCCTCCTGCAGTTGAGTTGTTTGTTCTTTAGCTTTTTTTTTCACTGTCTTTATTTGCAACTTGCTGCGGATCAGAAATGCAGGTGTCGGAGGGGGTGCGATGTTATCACGGATTGGCTCCATTTCCTCCCCTTACATCCTCTTGCTGGCCGACTACACCTTCCCAGAGTTCCCTTTTCTGATATTTGGATCTTTCACCCTGGTGTCTGGCATCCTGATGCTTGTCCTCCCCGACACCATGGGGGTTAAACTGCCGGAGACTATGCAGGAGGGAGAAGACTTCGGCAAGTAAGACGGCCGATAATGAGGCTAATCAATGGCGAGTTTTGGTGGGGGTGGGCTGGGTAAGGTATTAGAAACAATATTTATGGTCGCACGATGGATCTTTGTAACCCAGATCGTGACTTCGTCAAACATGCGTATGATTACAAGTTCAACATGGTTCCATGTAATATATGCAGTGGGCATGGTTAAAATTGAAGTGACGACACACAAACCTACGGAAGCGTATAAGGGCCACTAGCAAAAGTTTTTTCGAGTTACTATCTCGCCGAGGCGAGTTACTGTCTCGCCGCGCACAGACCGGATTAACATTGCACTCTATCAAAGTATTTTTCAAACAGTAACTGCGATTTTTTTTTAACTGGAATATTAATCTCGTTTAAGTTTTTCACATTTTGTAACGCTCGGGGAAAAGGCATTATGGGACTGCACCAAGTATCTAATCATTTCCCTCTGTTTAGGAACATGAGCCTTCGTGAGATGTTTAAACTTCCAAACTGCCGTCTCCCCAGCTACTCCAGTGAAGAAAGCATCTTCGACGAGACGATGGAAAATGACAAAGAAACTGTTGTCATGGAAATGAATACAGCGTACAGTAACGTGGCAGTGCAGACCGATGACTGAAGACATCAACTCAGCTGTGTTGGATGGCGATTGGGTTTTAAGTTAATAAAGATTTTAAGGATCTTTTAAGTAAAGAGCAATCATTTATAGGTGGATAGCTTTTGACAGTGTCCAGTAAGAAACGTATTGATGGTGTAGAAAGTGTTGATTATTTTATGTTACAGAGTTAAAACACAGTAACAGCAAGTCCATCAGAAAGATTGCCAAGGTCCTCTATTTGTTAAGTTCCATGACCTATTCAAATCACTAATACTAGCGATTTTTTAAAGATGAAAAGTGGCATGTAATGTTGACAGCACAATTCAAGATCACAGTGCAAATGCTACAGAGACATTTTACATGGGGGCTCAACGCTTCTAATCTGCTGACGCATTTCATCTCATACAGAACGGTCATTTAGTGAACTTGCCCTGTATTTTAGCTGTAATGAAGGGCCTGACGAAGCGATGTACATTAAAAAGTATAACGTGACTTTCACTTTCCTTTATAAACGTAGTATCAGCTTGTATCCATTCAAGTTTTTTTCCACAGTTGTAAAGATCTTCTAGTATATTTGGTACCTTTTGTACCATTTCTTTAGTAAACCAAACCGATTTTAAAAACAAATATAATTGAATATTTAAGATATAAAAATAATTAAAAAATACTTACATTAAAATTAAATTTCAATTGAAACAACGGTCTTCTTTCATGGAGATATAAAGTTAATAACAAATATTTCTTTTGACGGTGCCGTAAACCATGGAGGTTACGTCTGAAAGTGTTCGGATAAACTGTATCCATCATGGCAGAGTTTTCCATAAGAGCTGACTTCTAAATCAGAATTTCATGTCTGCAAGTGTTTGCAGTAACGTTATAGTTGATCAATGAAAAAAATCATGCAAAATAGAGAAAGATGATAAACCTTTTGATAATTATTTTATATATCTCCAACCTTACCAAGGAGTTCATTTATGTCAACTTGCAAAGTCCAAATATAAAGTCATTTTGAAATGTTTCTTTTAAAACAAAATACAATTGTTTGGTTTTATTCCGGCCAGTTCTCGAAAATTTTATCGATTTTCCACAAGTGTGATCCATCCGCTTAGAGATTCGTCCAAGAAAAATTCATCTGTGTAAGCTCCTCAAATTCCTGATTAAGTGGCCGAAAGTATTCCCTCAGTTTTTGAATGATGTCCTGACTGAGGTCTGCTTTAGGGAGAAATCCTGGGGTGCTTTTGGGCGGGCAACCAGCGGACATACAAGGCGCCTTTCTCTCTTCATCGTAATAGAACATGCTTCTCTCGTAAAACGGCTCCAGACCCAGAAACTCCTCGATGTTCTTCAGCTCGCCGAACAAGTCTTCATTTACGCGCTCGTGGCTCAAAACGTAGAATCGATCTCTCGGGAAGCTCTTCAACCAGTTCTTCATGTGCTTGGAGTAAGTGCTCTCATCAACAAACCCCGTGGACGGATCTACATCTCCAGTGCTGTTGAAGATCGTTTCCACAAAGTGCATCGCTTGTGAGGCAGGAGTTTCTCTACTCGCTCTTATCATGTCGACCACTGCTCGACCACGGTGTAGCTTCAGCTCGTACTCGTGTCTGAAGTCTGATATGATCCGCTCCACCGGATCTCGGACGCACAGCACAAATTTAACATCGGTCGGCAGGTCCTTCAGTATCCGTCCCGGTACTTCCTTGGTGACGAAATATGACGGCGATTTTTCCAGCTGAGCCTGCGAGATGGTGGAAAACCCCATCCTGGACCGGTAATAGCCGATGCCTTTGTCGTAGTTGAGGCTGAAGTAATGCACCTCGTCCCATATGGTGCGCACAATTTGCGGATGTCGTGCCAAGTCGTGAAGAAAAGCCGTGGTGCCGCTCTTTTTGACACCGAGGCAGATTATAGTTGGCAGGCGTTGTTCGTAGCCAAGATGTTGCATGCCGCTTATGAGAACGTCCCATTTTGTCTGGACTGCAACCCGACTTGGCCATGTCACTGTACTCTTCCGTTTGTCGTATTTCAGGCCCTTTTGGTGCGCCACGGATGACATAATATCAGGAGGAATTAACTTGACCACCATTCCCAACATCTGGGCTGCTTGTGAGTCATTAACTTTTGCCAAGTATCGCTGATCATTAGGATTGGCCAGGATTGGCCATCTACCGTCTGTAACCTTCTTCTTGTTACCAATCACCAGCTTCCCATCCTTATAACGGATGTCCTTATACGGGACTCGATACAACGCAGGAATCAAGAGGTCAGAGCTGATTTTGCTTTCATAGGGGAAATGTGACCCTGTTACCTTCTCTGGTTTCAAGCGACTGACAGGGGGCACAACCATCCCGTTCCCAACTCCCTTCATTTCAACTAGTTGGGATGGAATGAGAAAACGGTCCAGAATAAAGGATGCCATGCACAGTGCAAGGATAAAACCCTTGATCTTCAGGTTGCCAGAAGACATCATCACAGCTGGTTAGAGCCTTTCGTTTTTTGAAGAGTTCCCAGTCTGCATGGGAAAAAAGATGAATATTTAAATAACATTTTGTACGAGACTGAAGGGATTGGTAAAAAAATAAAATCCCCGAGTTTTCATACAAATCATGTATCTGTACACATTATGTACACGTAAACCTTATTATGGCATCTGGGGCCAGTGGATCCCAAAAGCCAGGCACTCCGTTCTTCCATAATGCAAAGTATCAAAGAAGAGATTTGTTTTCGCTTTGATTGTGCACATTGCCAAACACTAGAAGTTAGAAGTTTCAGACCCAAATCTTGCAAAAAAATTCATTTGTCCAAGTACTCTTCGATTACATGAAGAGCAACGGGGGCCATGCCTCTTCCCCTAAAAAAGATTTTTAAAAATCAGAGTGAAGATATCATGTCTTCAGTGGAGTTTGTTTTGTACGGACTCAGCCATTTTGTTCAGAAAATTGTTTCTGAGCAGCCGCTTATTTGTAACTGTTGCGATTAGTTATTAAATGCAAAAGTGCATCGGGGACGCTGCTAACTTGTTTTGCCCCCCCCCCCGAAAATTGGGTCAGGATCCGCCTTGGTTCCACCTGCAATTTCAAATTTTTACAACTTACATTTGTTGATTGTGAATAGACTATTTGGTGAATATGAGACGGATATACTAACAAGCACACCAGTGATACTGTTGTCAGCGCCTGTGATAAGCGTTATCGTTTCTGTCACGGGCTGTTCGTGTTGCTTGTTATAATCTACTTTGCTGGTTTCATCATTATCTGCCAACCCACGAGTTCCAAGCCAAACTTACCTTAGCAAGTGTCCCTGCCAAACTGCAAGGCGGACTCAAACGTTGATACAAAGAAATCTTGACTCCAAGAACTGTAGTTGCAGCGAACATCTAACAGCGATGTGAGAGGAGACGTTACAAGCTTGCAACATAAGAAATTCACCGTCAGCTAGTGCGACTGAATCCGGCCCTGCCTTGCTGTACGCTGATTCTTCACAAGGTGGGCGTGCCCGCTCTTGCATCGGCAGTATGCAAGTTATGTGTACAATCATTGTAACGACATAAAGCTACTTTGTCTCCGCGTCTTTTTGATAACAAAAACATGTCATTCGAATCATCCAGTGCGAGTAAGGAATGTAAATGTTTCCGGCACTGCCTTAGAGAGATACTGCTATGCGTTGGTATAAATGGCTGTAGATTTCCATCGAAAGACTGATCCTGCCTCAAAATAGATTTTTCCTCATGGTTCCTCAGTCTGGTCACTAACAAGACTAGTACTATCTGACTATAAAACCCTACAAGGGGAGTCGGGGGTGGAATCCAACCCCTCGACATTTTTACCGATATCGCCGTCATGTAGTTTTTCGGGAGTTGAGCTTTTAAAGGAGTTTAAAGTAACTCTTTGCAGTTTTGTAAATTACTTAAGGATATTGATGTAAGTAAATGTCAAGGTCCTGACAATATCTCTCCCAGGATTCTGAAGGAGGGAGCGGAGTACCCAGCACCTTCACTCTGTAAACTATTCTATATCTCTTTAGAAACAGGTGCTATTCCTGATGAATGGCGAAGAGCCCATGTGGTCCCCGTGTTTTAAGAAAGGCGACCGGATGATCCTAATAATTACAGTCCCATCTCACTCACATCTGTCTTGAGTAAAACCCTAGAAAGAATTATTTGCAACAGGCCTATCAACCATCTTAATAATAATAATAAAAAAATTCTTGATGAAAATCAACAAGGTTTTAGAGCCAAACGTTCCTGTGATACTCAATTAATAGATGCCATTGATGATTGGAGCAGTAGGGTACAGTGTTGATATTGTCTTCCTGGACTTTGCTAAAGCCTTTGACAGATGACTTATGACCCTCTGTACAAAAAACTTATCACTTATGGTATTAAAGGCTCAAACGTCAAGTGGATTATGAATTTTATCCGAGATAGACAGCCAAGAGTGCATGTTAATGGTCGCTTCTCATCTTGGTCCAGGGTGAAATCTGGTGTTCCTCAGGGTACCATTCTTGGTCCAGTTTTATTTCTGTTTTATTAATGATATCTCCGAGAATATTCCATCCACTATTCGGTTATATGTAGATAATTGTGTTTTATATCGACCAGTTATTACAGATGAAGACGCTGGCACCCTGCAATCCGACTTAAATTCACAGTGCAAATGGTCAGATCGGTGGAAATTGGATTTCAACGTCGACAAGTGTAAAGTCGAGAAAACGCCATCCTTGTCAACATTTGTATTATATTAGAAATAACGCATTAACGTTTGCAAATTGTGAAAGATATTTGGGAGTGATGATTAAAATTAATGATAAATTAAACTGGAATGATCACTGTCAAGATATACCCCAGGTCCATTAAAACACTGGGGCTTATTAAACGTAATTTCGTAAATTACCCAACTAACATATTGAAGAAACTTTACATTTCGCTCATTCGATCTCGATTAGATTCCTGTTGTATAGCCTGGGACTCTTACAGACTTAACCACTCAGCTGTTTTAGAACGTGTCAAAAACTCGAGTGGCGGATTTATCTGTAGAGACTGGCATACTAGCTTTGACACATTATAAGATTATGTTGGCTGGACTGACCTTAAAACCAGAAGAAAAGTCTTGCCTTTGGTGATGTGTTTTAAGGTGTTGAAGGGGTTCCTTAATATTGCGGCACTTAAAAAATTCAGTCAGCCTCGAGAATTGGACGAAATGATAACAGGTTCAAACTCGATATTCCTTTCGCCCAAACTGACTGTTTTAAATATTCCTATTTTGTTGGCACAGCAAATGAGTGGAATAGCCTACTCGAACAATTTGTTGAAAGTATGTCACTGAACGTGTTTAAGAACCCCCTTTATGATTTTTTGACCAGTTAACTCTTGTGTTTGTTGGTTTTTTTTTAACTGTTCTTATTTTCAATTTCAGCGTTGTTTTAATGTAATTCCCCATTTTAAGTTTAAACTTACTGTTTTTAATGTTCGTGATCTTAATGTCATGTACTGGTTTGTATTTTTAATGACTTGTTTTCTTTATTTTACGTTATTGGCTCTTGGTGAATTTTACTTTTTAATATCATATTTTTTGGAGCTCATTTTTACAGTTTCAGTGTTTTTGTTTTCTCTTTTAACCTTATCTTTTATCTCATTTTTTATTCTTGATAATTGTTGAATTTCATTTAATTTTTAATCTTACATTTTGTGTATTTGTATTTTAACCGGGGCGTGGTTTAAGATGTACTGTACAGTCCTTTCCACAACCCCTGACATTGTCAGAAATTGATAATAATTCAAGTTCGACTTCCTTCGTTTCGAATGAAGCACTCATTCATTCTTCCTCTAGAATAGGCTCGAGTAAATCTTTTGTGCATTCATTGTCATTAAATCCACATTAAAAAAAAACATGTCCTCTGAGAGGGCGCTCCACGTAGGCCCTCTATACACACTCACTTGCTCTCGTATGTTCACGAACAGCTTGATTGTCGTTCTCGGGTCAGCCGCCCAAACGACGGGAACGTACATGGGTGCAGACCACTAATTCAAGTGAGAATTTCTGGCCAGCTCTTTAGCATTAGAAGTGCCCCCCACAGTATCTTTTGAAAAAGGAAATTGTTTGGCCCCCAAAATGGTGAGATTGTGTAAATCGTTGCCAGGATCAACTCCCTGGGTCTTTGAGCTTTCATATGAGAGCAGAAGGGCTAAAAACTACGGTTGAAAAATGGTCCTAAGTGCCCGAGAAAGTTGAAGGTTGCCACTTGAAAAAAGGCTGCAATCAGACTTCAGAAAAATCACTTTTTGGGGGTGATTTTGTTTTGTGGGAATAATTAAAAATGTAATTGGTTAACCCACAAAAAATTGAAAAGAAATTGAAAGATAAGTGACCAGACAAGAATTTCATTTGTGTTCCAGAAATCTCAGGGATGTTGGCGTGCATGCTATTGGGCCCTGAACGGTGCTGATTTCACACTGTTTTCAATGGGGCTTGAATTAGTGGACTGGACCCACATGTACCACCGGTTTTCGCTGGTACATGTAGTCAGGTTGCACCCTTGTAATTAGGTCAGAAATACGTCCGACGATCTCATTAATAAAAGTTATACACTAAAAATAGTCTATATCAGAGGGTCCTGAGAGCCATGGAACAGAGAAATTGAAGAAATATGAGACTGGACTTCTGGGCCGGACTCAGGGCTTCCAATTCTGAGCAATTTGAATGCAATCGGGTCCGAAAGTGGCACTATTTGAGCCATTTTGCAGAGGGTTGGTTGTTCAAAATGGCTACTCCTCTGGACAGGGACATTTTCTTCATTTTAGGGGTGGTCTGCTTCTGGTGAAAATTTCTCAAAAATTCATCGGTCAACCCCCCGAAAATTGAAAGGAAAATGAAAGGGGACACGTGGAACATCATTTTTCTGTGCAGCCTGAACACCTCTGAGAGTTGTATTTTTTAAGATGTTTGTGAAGTATGGGGATTATCGCTGCTGTCTATGGGAATTTATTTGTAGTGGTGTACCCGTCAGTGACAAGCAACATGCAATATGGCGGCGTCCACGTACGTTATTCGAGACTTAATGTTTGGATAACCGGGCTGAATTCTTTTCTGTTTAGACAGGAACATTAGTGTCTGTGTTGTGGAGAATAATTAATGTTGCTTTTGCAAAATTTTCTATTGTCTCTGGCTTTGTAAGCCATCACTCTACTTTTTGCCATATTTGAAGCTGTTCAAAAATCAAAATCTCACGAGTTTTCCTGTGTGTTCTTATAAAAACCCTGACGGGGAGGCGGTTTGTGATCCTGTTCCGTGAACAGTGTTCTTGAGTCGTGTTCTCGCCGTTCGAGCGCGAGAACAAGAAACCCCTTGTCAAGAACAGGCGGCGCGAACTCGACCAAGATTATTGATATCTGACACCCCCGTGTCTGAAAAGAATTCCTGATATTCTAACCAAACAATAACCAACACCAGGGGGGTTCTCTCCGTCCCGTAGCTTGCTTCAAGTGTACAATTACGAAAGTTGTGATCAGCGACGGCGCGGTGAGACTATCAATATGTGCGCAAGGAACGGCAATACAATAACATGACATTGCACATTACCTACGTGCACGTTTTCATCATGCCATGGTGCTTACTGCGAGTACTTTAGTGATTATATAACACTACCTTAGTAGTGTTATATAATATATCAACTTTAAGGACGAATGAGCCAAATATACATAGCACAAAGCTTGCAATCGTTGCCAACAAAAAAGCACTTACATTTCAAAGTACAAAGTTTAACAGTAGCGCAGCACTTTTTTGAGGAGGTTGAAGTAATTGAATGCATTGGTGAAGCAGATTGAATAATTTCATTTCATCCAACCACTGAGCCCCAGAGGTAAGGTACTGTAAATTCACACGGTGAAATTGTACGGGTCACAATCTGTATTCTGGTCTTCCCGTGTCCTATGGAAAAGTAAGTGGTATACCCAAGGACGTAGCAGGAGTATTTCCTTTTGGAGAGGGTATGTCAGAGTCAATTTGCCGACTTCTTGTAACTTCTTCGCAAATCTCGTCTCGTGTGAAATAGAAATACGTGGTGAGCTTAATTATTTCAAGCTTCAGGAGAGATGTCGACGGCTAACGTATATTGTTTATGTACCAATATTGAATACATACATTTGTCGACCAAAGCTCTATATATGCCGACTGCAATGGAGGGGGGCACCCCACACACCTCCCGGTCGCTACGCCCTGGGTATACCGCCGCTAGTGAAGGGTGATCTTTTCCTGGACCAACCACCACTGGTCTTGTGTCAAGTTTTCCCTTAGGGTTGTTGGGTTTAATCGCGTAATGACAGTGTGCCACGCCACATACCTAGGCCATATACTGCAAGACAAGACAAATGCAGAACAGTACAGCAGTTCCAAACTTCAAATAGGGAGAAAGGCACACCGATGTGAAGTTAGTTCCTCGTTTGACGTTCGACATTCAACGTTGAACAAGTAACTGTTCCATATTCGAACGTTGAATAAGTAACCGTTTGACATTCAGGGTGCACACGCCTAAGAATAGTATGGTGCGCCAAAGGGACAAAAAAAACTGCACCGCGAACGTCCACTTCCATTCACATGTACGCAAATTACACTGTACGTGCCTTTTCACAATAATGTACTGTATAAACAAACAACTCTCTCCTCAAAGGGAACCTTGGGCGTAGGGTTCGTCGGGGCCAAACGGGTAACCGGTCAAAGAAGCCTGAGGTGTAGGCGATTGTGTGTTGTGTTTTGGCACTGTAAATATTAGAAGAGAAATACAGGTTAATGTTATGTTCTCCCTGTTTTCACCAAACTGCTCAACTCAAACGAAATCATCAGTCAGACGCGCCAGCCATCAACGTTCTTTTTTGGGTGCCTTTCTTTACACTTTAGCGACCCCTTTGCCTGCATTTCAACCGGGCAAAGGCAGTTTTCCACGGTCAAAAGGGCTGGACTTCTTCGCTTGCAAACCAGAGTGGACAAGTGAATTCCTAACACTACACTGAATTTCTCAAACCAAAATAAAATACCCGAACCCCATGCCCCGCCAGGAGATTACATCGAATCTGATGTCATTGTTCTCAATCGGAGACGACTCCTCAAAACCCGGGGGAATGGGGTCCTTCGAGGTGAAACAAATCCTGAAATGTAGGCGACGGATTTTGACGGCCGTGTAATTATGAGAGGAAAAACGCTAATTTTTTTTTATTAATTGCCCTCTTCTCGAAACAATATAATTGTGGGACAAGGACAAGCATCTAACCAACAATGCATATCGCATCAATGCGGCCAAGTATACATCGGACAAACCGGCAGGAACCTCCCCACCAGGCTCCAAGAACACCATGTGCACGGCCCACGAGGAGAGCATGGCAAGTCGGCCGTTCGTCAAACATCCACACTGCTTGAACCACAACACCACATGGGACAATGCAGAACTCATCGCCCCCATTGGCAGAAATTGGTTTACTAGAAGAATCCGAGAAGCCATCGTGATTTACGGCAGAAGTGCGTCCCCGGCAAGACATCCGTTTGAAGCTCAGCGACATATCGCGCCCACTCTACTAGCACCCAAGACAGCCCCCACCCCTGAGCAGTAGGGTCGCCTATACCTGAAACCCATACCTTGCACCCACCCAATGTGTTCGGGTCTTCTCTGCCCGAAGCCACAATGCCCTCGCCCCCTTTGGCATCTCTGATCCACCACAGGATCCAACACCTTCATGCTCCAGTGCACGTGTGGTCAGTAATACAAGCCGCGAATACCGTTTCAAACCCCAACCCATCCGGATTGCCTTTATAAACCAACCCTCCATATGAACCACAGCTTCCACATCTAAAACACGGGATTGGGTGTTTTATTTCGATGGCCGAAAAGTCTAGTGAGAGGCATTCATTTTTCCACTGTAGTTTCAAAGCGGAGAAGTCTACCGACGAGACAAGACTTTCATCACAGCTGTTTTCACTGTGCGAATGTCTCCCCAGTTTACCCTGGTTGAAATGGACACAACGGGGTCACTAATGTGCAGATAAGCACAGTAAAAAAAGTATACTCAGTCGTGGGATTGGTGTATTTTCGATTCTGCGAAATAGTTTCATGAAAAAAGGACGTTTTTAGTATTAACCTGTAGTTCTATCTATAAAACGACAAGTCCTGAGTCTAGCACCCTCTCCAAAGGACAGCAAGAGTATCCTGACCGAAAAGTCGAGTCAACACTTACTGGTTATTTTAATAACCACACATCTTCTGAGAGACTTAGTCCGTGCTGTACCCGCAAACCTATTGTACTGTACATCTTATGACTTCACCATGCAAAGCTTCAAATCAACATATATTGGAAACAGTTTGTTTTTTTTCCCTGTTGTACTCCATAGCCATTAAGGCGAGTGCACCTTGAATGTCAAACGGTTACTTATTCAACGTTCGAATATGGAACAGTTACTTGTTCAACGTTGAAGGTTGAATGTCGAACGTCAAACGAGGAACGAGAAACCAACTTCACACCGCCGCAAGAGGCACCCGAGGGCATGGGCCTGGCCCCCCCTCAACTGTGCGGTGTGCCGTGCGCGTGTCAGTGGGTGATTTGGTCACGACTATACCGTTGAAGAGGTCCCAGTTACGGTAGGCTTACATTCTCATTCGTTTAGTCTCACAGGGTTCTGCCCAGGATGGTTTTAGTGCCGGCAGGACTATCTAAGCGGAGCGCCACCATCGGTTGGCGCGGAGCGTACCAGAAAATGTTTGGAATCTAAAAGCCCCCAGATGGCCGGAAACAGCACTTTCTGGGTGTTTTCAGCTGTGTATACACAGCCTAGAATTAGGGATCTCATGTCTGAAATTTCTGAAATTTAATAAAAAAATTGAAAATTTGTAATTTTGGTCAACTAGGATGAGGTGATAATTTTAGACGGGCAATTGAATTAGAAAAAAAGAGTAGAAATAAATATTTATTGTATTCTGTAAATCCCTTAAATATTGAATTAATTTCTATCTCTATGATGCCCATAATTTTTCATTGCTATTCAAATAATTTTTCATTTTTTGTGTGTTGAAAATAAGGCGAAACATGCAAAATCTTGGCGGAATATTTTCCTTATTTTCTTTGTACGAAAGTTCGTACAGTATGCATATGGGATAACGACATTCATAAATGTGTGCAGGGGTTTTCTGAACAGTCATTTTAAAGTCTACATGAACATAATGTAGATTGGCCATTTGCTTTTCTGACACATCTGGCCATGTGTCACGTGCATACTGAGCGCGTGTATCTTGCCATATGGAACTCGTTTACGGAAAAGGCAAAATCATGCTGTTACTTTTGAATAAAAAAATTGCGGAGTTAATATTTTCACCGTGGGATAAACAACAATTAACGAATGTGGTGCGATCGTTGGTTTAAAAAACGATCGCAGTGATCGTTTTATGCAACATTGAGCAGAAAATACATGCACCGAATGTTGCTAACCGTGGTCGGCGCGGCGAAAAACAGTCACGGTCGATTGTCAGTTTTGCAAGTACATGTAAAATTGTTTTTCTGCCAGATTTTTAAGTGTTTAAACGAAGTGTGAATGAGGTCATTTGCAATTTTGTCTTTCTGAAAGTTAAGCCAAATTTTCTTTTCAAGTTGTGGAACTGGGTAAAATGCGGAACTGGACAAACAACGCTGTACATCATGGAGAGGGGGGTTTTCCGATCTTCGCGCACTGAGAGCGTTGCATATGCAAGCCTATGGAGAGGCCTTCCAACCAATGGAAAGATTCGTTACGCACTGTACACGTGCATTGCGCGTAACAAAGCCTCGTATTAAATTGGTTCATGTTAATATTTGGTCCAAATATGTTGCATATGCACGTACGTGGGTGCGCAGACGATATGCATGGCAGTGCAAAGTGAAATTTACGAAGAAATTTTACGGTTTCTTCACGATCTTCATATCTTCACGATCGATCCCTCGACCAAGATGCTATTTTATTTGGGTTCTTATCGGGAATACGTGCCGGTCGGAAAAGTTGATTTGGCAGATTGTGGCGGTCGGCAATTCTGCGTGCCGGTCGGGCCCGACCGGCGCCGACCGGCAGCGGCAGATCCCTGGTCTCACATTTAGTCCTCGCTAATGCCCACATATTTTTGTTATTGCGTCCACAGGTTATTTCCATAGAGGTAGATCTCTGATCAACTACGAACGGTCCGTTCGTGTTTGACTTCGATCCAAACCAGTCTCAGCGTACACGGAGGGAATTATGGCGAGCGTGCAACAACTTGAGCAAAGTAGGTTTCTACTGTGCACTATTATACGACACACTGCGTCCTAAAAGGCGACGCGACAGAACAACGGAGTGGCGGAACGACTCCGTACCCATCGTAAAATCGGTGCTTAGAATGTGTTGACTTTTCCAGACTCTTATGATGCACTTTTTGCGCCGGCGTTCAATGTTATTTGAGCAGTAACATGAGCCGACTTCCTTGTGCGCTTCTGAATGAAAGCAGCAGATGACATGATAAATTATACCTCAAAGCCTTAATTGCAATGCCATGTGATAAACATTTTCAGACAGTGAAGTATATTTTTCGATGTTCGTTTTGT
The DNA here is from genome assembly GCF_054643075.1 of Acanthaster planci. Lineage (NCBI taxonomy): Eukaryota > Metazoa > Echinodermata > Asteroidea > Valvatida > Acanthasteridae > Acanthaster > Acanthaster planci. The sequence continues at coordinate 13,455,678 of NC_141783.1, forward strand.
GAAATGTAGGTTTTACCAAGTTCGTTTATATGAGATCAGTTTTTAAACATAGTATCTATTTATGGGGAGATTTCTTTACAGATATATTTTCTCATTTAGAAGCATGTCGCTGTTAACATGGAAAACATTTCCAACACTGAAGAAAATCCCCAGTTAGAAAGTCACCAGATTTATCTATATCAAATTTGCACTCTGAACTTTTAAATTAACTGTGACAAAAATCCGATTTCCAACCTCGTCCCCAATAATTTATTTCCTGGTCGGCTTCCAATAGCAACCATGGAAATGAAACTTTTTGTAATTATTTGAAAGAAAATCGATATCACGCCACAAAAATTGGACATTCTAGAGACCAGACGCTTCTTACTAAACGCTGATTGGAACCACCCCTCAGGCACCATACATGCACAGGTTTTGGATATGCAAGTGATGACAGGGCGAGACTGCAGGTAGCCGTTGGGGGCAATGCCCACCACCATGGGACGAGGTTGAGCCTTTAACTTTATTCAATTTGATTTGGCATTTACATGTTAAGTAATTTTGACATGTACAACAAAGGATGTCTTCTTTCTCCCAGTGGTGGCTCGGATGAAGGTAAAACTGGAAGATATCCGCATTCTCGAGACCTACGAGTATGAAGGAGTTACACTTGCCTTGGACACTTTCAAGAGTACCATGGACGATTTGAAGACATTTGAGATTCGAGAAGATGATGTATTCATTGTAACCTTCCCCAAAGCAGGTGGGCTGGGGCTAGGGCTGGCCCGACATTCTTGATTAAGTTAACTGTTGCCTTTTTATACCGGTTGGTAAGGCCTGCACCAAACAACATCAATTATTATTCCTTCTGTTGTCATCAAACTATCCTGACAAATTAAATATATGTTAAAAGGACACTTTAAATAAATATATTTTCTTCATTTTGGAAAAAATAATTTTGGCATCTATTTCAGACACACCACGGCTTACTACTTATACTTTATATTTTTCAGTGAAAAGTAATATTCTTATTATGCCCCCTATATCCATTTGGAAAATAAATGCTATGAAACAGGAATAAATAAGAAAAATAACCACATCTAGTACCTAACGGTAGTGCATTGACTTCATTGGAACTGGCTTTTGCAGTTTTGTCAAAATTAGCAGATCGAAACACCACCTTTTGGTTGGTTTTTTATTTTACAGCGAATTCGTTCATTATTATTTTGTCTCATTAATTTTCAAGAGCACTGTATTTTCATTTAGTATTTGGTAGTACCTGTATTATTGTCTGCTGTTCTAATAGGTGCATGGGATTTTTAACCATTTTGGAGTAATTCTTTCATTTTCCTACTGACGGCCAACCATATTTTTAGCAGGTGGGGAAAATTATGACTGTGAAGTCAAAAGAACAGACCCTATCAAGTTTACCGACAGCCTGTGAGTATCTGGTGCAACGTCTTTTCTGTTTCAGGGTGATTTTTCCTTTTCTGTTTATCAGGTACCACGTGGATGCAGGAGATCATGTCTGCCGTCCTCCATGATGGAGACATCGAGAAACTCAACCAGCTGCACACGATGGTGAGGGTGCCTTACTTGGAGATGACACATGGGGCTATCGCACACGACGATGTAAGCTAGACCCTCGAATTGCTCCACCAGTGATATGAGGGGTTATTGTGGGTGTAGTGGGGTCTATATACATGTATTAGCTCTGAGCACAATCAAGGGATGGAGCTTATCAAGCTGATGCCGTGTGCGAAATACTTTGGTTTTGGTGTGAACGGAAATTCTGCCCACCGGAAATTCTGCCACGCCCCCAATAAATGTTCGCCTGGTTTGTCTAGACATGCCCCAGAGAATTCGTCCCATGGCTAGTCAGCATATTAATGAGAAAAATCCCACTGTGGGACAAAATCCCGTATAACATGGACATGTTTTCCTGGGAAAACATGTTGTATACAGGGGAAATACTAGTCTGTAACGTGGCCTGGAAAGACAAGACGAGGCGAGTTGAGACCAAGACCAAATCAAACCAAACCAGCAACGCACTTGTAAAAGCCGTCAAGCCTTCCAGCCAATTACAAAAAGCTAAAAATGTCCCTGTGCCCCCCCCCATCTTGTATACTTGCTCACTTCTTCGGAGCAAAGCATTTTTGCGTAATTCCACAGTTTCATAGCATTCGCCTGTGGGAACAGGTGACGTAGCCACGTGGTGCTATTAATGTTCCAAGTTAGCTATTTTTCACCTAATCTTTTCAAAATAAACATTAATATGTATTAGTATTGCTGTTTGTACACCTTCATACCTTATAGATCCCACGCACCCACAAACGTTTGGAAAAGATGCCTCGAGGTTCTCCCCGCCACATCAAGTCCCACCTCCCGGGCCAACTTTTGCCCCCTCAGGTGTGGGAGAAGAAGGTCAAGATCGTTTACGTCATCAGGAACCCCAAGGATGTGGTGGTCAGCTTTTTCCATCACATCTCTTGGACACTTCCGGCGGATCGGCCATTTCTGTTCGACGACTTTTTTGACACCTTCATCAACGGCACCAGTAAGTTGTTTTCGACCTAATTCGTAAACGAAACAGATCAGTTGCAAGGAGGGTTGAGTTGGTTGATATGGGGCACAAAAGAAACTTTACAGATTATTTTTCATCTTGAACTAAGCAAGGATCTAAAACCAAATTTTTTTTGGGGGGGGGACTCATTTAAGGCAGGGAAAAATTTTGGATTTGCTATTCTGGCGTTCAGTCCACATTTTTTGACTTTCGTAATGTTTTTGTAATGAAAGTGACTTGAAACAGAGCGAAAAATCAGTTTCCTATCGTTTTATTTACAAAAAGGCTCTTTTTTTAGGGAGGGGCACGTTCTCCGTTGGTCTTTCTGAGATACGCCCTTGGAATTGTATTATGTCAAGCGATTGCTAAAGATAGTTAAAACAAGCCTTGATTATCCCAAGACCATCTCCCTTCCTCTTGATGTGCATAACATGACACTCCATTTTAAAAACGGTGAGGTATACAGTATTTTTAAATAAGAATTTGCACCTACAGTAATGACCCGAGTATGCTGAGTCACCAACAAATTAATTAGGAAGGAGATGCAATATCAAGTATGATATCGAGATATTTCCGTCCAGGATTGTTCCAGGGTCTTGCTTTGGTATTTTTGCTGAAGTCGTATTATGAACTTGTTAAATGTCATCTTATTTTTGCACAAGATCCGTACGGTAAGTGGTGGGAACACTACCTGTACTTCTGGGAGCGGCGTAACGAGGACAACATTCTATTTCTACGATTCGAGGATGCAAAGAAGGTATGAAACTCACAACACCCTAATCTTTAAAGAGAACACTATAACTTCTGGAAAACTATATACACGACCAAAATTTGCGGATAGGTCACACTTGGTTACTGGCAAAAATGTTCACTTTCCACAACCTTTTAATAAGTGAAAGATTGGTGATCGTTGGTTCAGTAATATTTATTACTCTGTGCTTTCATGGACTATGGAGATTTTCCAATGATAGCTTTACTTTATCTAGATCACCAACATGTAGAGAGAAAGTTAATTAGAACTTCTGGAAAACTATATACGCGACCAAAATTTGCGAATAGGTCACACTTGGTTACTGACAAAAACGCACATTTTCCACTACATTTCAAAATGGGAAAGAATGGTGATCGTTGGTGCAGTTGTAATATTTATTACTCCAGTGCTTTCATGAATTGGGGTGTGTGAGATTTTCCAATGATTGCTTTCCTTTATCTTGCTTACCAACATGTAGGCAAAAGCTATGACCGTGGAGTAAAGTCTCGTAATTAAAGAAGATCATACAAAGTGAAACTTATGTCGATAAGTTTTTTAGAAGGGAAATCTAAGTGTCTGACCATTTCATCACACACCTTGTGGAAACAGAACTGCATTATCGAAGACAGCACGAGGCCATCGTTTCATTTTTAGTGTACTGTAAGCACATTCATCACGTGAGTGCTTTGAATCCAGTTTGGCTGGGGGTTGCCGGCTATCGATGCCGTCCAAAATATTGCTTACATAGCTCCCATCACCTGGATTCATGTTTATCATCTATACATTAGGATCTCCGTGGTATCGTGAAGCGAATCAGCGCGTTTTTGGGCAAAGCGTTACCGGATGACGTCATCGATGCCATCACTGACCACTGCACCTTTGAGAACATGAAGAAGAACCCAATGACCAATCCGGACACTATCACCAAGATAATCCATGGAGGCAAGATGCCCGAGGGGAAATCGTTTATGAGAGCAGGTAAATCTCCTTGCTAAAATATGCCTCAGATGTGACGCCTGGGTGCTGCAAGCGTAATATCCAGGTAAAGGTCATGTGCTTGAGCGTAATTTGGTTATGGATCAGGTTGTCCGAATTTTCAAACAAGACACTGAAGAGTGCTATCAAAATTTGCATTCAAGGTATATGGATTGTTTGTTTTCTGCAAGAAAATTTGAGTTATATTGATGATGCGTAGAATGGGGTCGAGCCTGAGCAATACGTTTCTGAAACAGCTTCATTTTAGATATGAAAAATTCGACAAAATCTTGCCTTACTATATGAAACGGTCGATATATGAAATGTAGTATTTGTCATACACCCTAATGCTAGAATGTATGGAGTTACTTGTCTTATAATCTTCTCTTTTGGGTTTTATTTAGGGAAGGTTGGCAGTTGGAAGTCGAAGCTGTCTGACTCTCAAAGCGAGGCCTTGGATTCTCTTTGCAAGGAGAAATTGGCGGGAACAGGGCTTTCGTTCGAATGAGGGACCGATCATCACATTAGAGGAATGGGAATTTTAATGATTAATAAATGCTCTGGCTTTAAGAAACTTTGTGGACAGTTAGTTGTTCAAAGGGGAATGTTTAGTATACATGTACATTAAACCCTACTAAACGACTGCAGTCTTTTTTAATATCAAAGTATATCAACGATGACGAGATTCTCTGGCATTAGTTTTTAATGTGTACGCTCGAAAACGAAAACAGACAGTGGGGCATCCAGGTTTGATTGGGGAATTAGCAAAATCAGGATTTTATTCACAACTGTCAAGCACAAATTTCCTTTCTTTAAACTTACAAATATAGGAACATAATTATCCGCAAGGAACTCTCCCTACCCCGTACCCGCTGGACACGCCACTAGTAACAGGTGACATCGTCGGTGCATCGGGGTGGGATGCCAGCTTTTTGGAGGTGTGTCAAAAGTAATAGGGAAAGGCAAATTTGTGGACTTTTCTTTTCCCTTCCAATAAGTGTACAAAAAATACATAAAGAACATGATTTAGCTTCAGATCTAAGAAAGGCTATGAAAGGTTACATTACAGAAACTTTGATTCCTACCTTAAAAAATTACCTAGTTCTGGATCCGTTACCTCTTACACTTTAATTTGTTTTGATAGCTTTTACCTTTTATTGTCTTTTCTTACAATTTTTTAGAATCTCATATTTGATGTATTTGATATATATATATTTGATTTTCAGTGGTCCCTAGGGGGTTAGGGTTAAGTGTTTTGACGTCAATTTCTATGTACATTTGCCATTTTTATCATTTGTATCTCTCAAGACTGAAACTAAATAACAATGCGAACAGCGAGTAATCTTATGGACAAATTAATGTTTCCTGTCAAATTTTAATTCAAGTTTTTTAAGTTTAACAAAAAAAAATTGGGAAATGACTGCCTTTTGAAAAATACACGGTATGCACTTCCCCTTTTTTTTCAATTCAAAACTTGCTTACAGACTGGGAAGGTCAGTAATAGTCAGGTTTCCCAGTGTTTCCTACATGCTTTTGTAGTGGGCAAGACAGGCAAAAATATGAGTATAACCTTGCCGCTCCGAGGAGAAAGTCGGCGTGTTTCAAGTCTCTACCTGCAATCACGTGATAATTGGCCTCATGTCATCCGATCCTCTGAACAGAGCCATCATAGCTGGACTTGGTTTTTATTTTCCAACATCAAAATAAGTGGAAACAAGGCCAGTCATTTAGCCACTGATAACCAGTGCAACCACCAAACCAAGATCAAGGCATGAACCCAGAATCATAAACACTGTAGGTAGTATAAATTGAGCGCTCCTCCTGTCACCTTTGGATTGGTCAAAGAGGGAGTGTAGGTTCCTATTCAACTGGCTTGAAGCCCTACGAATGCTAAAATCCTGATTCTAGTTACTTTTAAAAGTGTCTTTTATTTTGCATTATTATTATTAATTTTTTGAGGGAGAGGCATCCAGAAAATGACTGAATGAATGATAAATTCACTTTCTACTCTGGCATTCTAAAATTGACTGAGCTAGTTTAGAAATTTAACAAGTAGAAATAAACTGTGTGTTGCTTGTGGTGTCAAATTTAAATTGCTTGGAAATTAATTTCGTTTGCTCCAACGTTGTGGTTTTGGTGGTTGGTCTTCTAAGAAATCATGTGCCACAAACATATCCAATTCGTCTGCTTGGAAACAAAATTCTTGCACACATGCACTTGTCATGGACACATTATTAATGGTAACGCTTTCCTCTGTCCATGACATCAATTTGAAGTTAAAAATGAGGCTGCCCCTGCTTCTTCGTGTAGTGGGCTGGGCCAGAGGCAATATGAAATGATCATGGCACCCACTCATACCACTAGGAAAAAAATGTTTGAGCTCAGTGTGGCATGTTGTCTTTGGGCATAAATACGCGGTAGGTTAAAGACCTTGATAAATCTTGAATCAAATGCAGAAACATTACTTCAACAAACTGACTTGATTGAATGAACTTGTTAACCGTGCAAATTCCAGAGTTTCAGTGATACATAAAGACCTCCAGGAACCTGCTGTGTGACCTGCACAGACCACTATGTTAGGGTCCCACATCAGATATTTTAGAAGTCGAAAATACACAATTACTCATGGTAAATTCTACAATTCATTTAACTTCTTTGTTTACTGCACTTTTGAACCAACAACTAAGTTAGACACAAAAAAATCAAGCGCGCATGTAACAAATGAAATGATTACAAATATCACCACTGATCAATGATGTTGATAAGTGTAACGTTTCCTCAGTTACGGTGCGTCAGCCCAAGTTCTACTGAGCGGCACTAGGCCTACTCCTTTCTCGAATTTTGTATTGGATTGGTCGTACTACCACTGCAAACTTTGCAAATGAGTTTTACTAATAAAGCCTAGTATTGACGCTCCACTCATACTTCCAGACCTCGATGTCACTAACTCCGTAATACTCCATAGTTAGTGACTTCGAGTTCTTGAGGTACTCCCATCCATTCAGTACGTGTACTTATGATGTAGGCTAGGCCTACGGTGTAGGCTATGTCAGCCCTATCGTCGTCACAACTGTTGTCGTAACTTGGGCAGCATATCGATTTGAAGAATTCTGTTTATGAAACTGACCTTAAATTCTCGACCTTCATCACGTCTAATGGCCACTAAACTTTTTTTTTCTGGTACCTGGTGGGTGGTGAAGTCCTCGGGAAAATATTGCTGGTGAACCGAGGAGTACGCCATCTTTAATTTTCGCGGGAGCAACCTCGCTTTGAATCAGTTAAGTGTTTTTATAAATTATGTGTATCAGGGTGCAGACCACTAATTCAAGTGAGAATTTCTGGCCAGCTCTTTAGCATTAGAAGTGCCCCCCCCCACAGTATCTTTTGAAAAAGGAGATTGTTTGGCCCCCAAAATGGTGAGATCGTGTAAATCGTTGCCAGGATCAACTCCCTGGGTCTTTGAGCTTTCATATGAGAGAAGAAGGGCTAAAAACTACGGTTGAAAAATGGTCCTAAGTGCCCCAGAAAGTTGCCACTTGAAAAATGGCTGCAATCAGACTTCGAAAAAAAATCACTTTTTTTTGGGGGGGGGTGATTTTGTTTTGTGGGAATAATTAAAAATGTAATTGGTTAACCCATAAAAAATTGAAAAGAAATTGAAAGATAAGTGACCAGACAAGAATTTCATTTGTGTTTCAGAAATCTTAGGGATGTTAGCGTGCATGCTATTGGGCCCTGAACGGTGCTGATTTTACACTGTTTTCAATGGGGCTTGAATTAGTGGACTGGACCCATCATCGTCACGTGCCTCCGCGCATATGCATCATGAGATTAGCGTTCGTTCATGGACGTCCATCCGCCGTGTTCGTTCTAGAAATTTTCAGGGATCGTTCAGGTATTGAGGCTTTATTTCCAATGTATTGCTTTTTTTCTGTGATCCGGAGACTGTTGATTACTAGTATACAAAAACTGAGGACATTTTGACCGCACTTTCGTTCTTTCTGATCATCACTATGTCACCTGGTAACAGTACAGTGATCAGCATGATCAGTCGTCAGTGAACTGGAGTTTAAGGTTAACCACTGCAGTAAAGTTTAACGTTTGCTTTGTGACTGTTTGTCTCAGGTAACTTAACTTAGACTTCTAGCATTACGTAGCCTCGTAGGCTTCTTATTTTTCTAATGAAGTAAAAATGGAGAACTTAACTGTCTGACTGTGGCTGTAGTGCGTGTTAGGTCATGTGGGCGGCAGAGTTGCAGCATAAGGCTAGTTCAACATGTTCAAGTACCGTAGTTGTTTACTTTGTTTTGGTACGCATGGTAGGCCTAGTTGATGATGGTATACTCGCTAGATCCGTTGTTTCTCTTCTTACTCAATGAGACTTGACAGTAGGTGGAGAAATTAAGGATTTGCCGACCACACGGTGAGACGGTCACAGATGTTACATGGGTTTTTTGGTTCATAACTGTTAAGAAATTGTTTTGTCTTGTTTACTTCTCTTTTTGAAAGTGCCTTTCAAAAGCATGAATTAGAAAGAAAAGGTATTTGGCTGGTGATAGAGCTGTTGACAATCTCACATTTGTGAGATCATCTGATCACACAGAGATTGAGCAGTCGCACATTTTAACCCTTTGCACCTGGCATAATCATAGTCAAACAAGAACTCTTTGATATGCTTGAACTACGAGGTTTATTTTCACACGTTTGTCATTGTGCCGTGCCCCATGAATATTAATGCCGGAATGTGACAACAAACCTCAAAGTTCAAGGGGTACTGTCAAGGGATGATTCTTAGTCCGAGAAACTCGAACATTTAAACACTTGGACATGATCGGTCATCGGGTCGTACATCATACCTTGTACATGTAGACTAGTCATGACCAGATGTTAATAAACAAAGCAAGGTAGGACCCATTACCTAAATTACAGATCATTGTATCAAACCGGCAACTTTGCCCCTGGTGGTACAATCATTGCTTTGTTTGCCTATTGTGAGGCTTTTTTCAATGAATTAAACCAAGTGGGCCACGAAGCAAAGCTATGCCTGAATGTCAAACTAGATGGTTTAAGCACTTATATTTACCTTCAAATATATTGACTACATGTGATGCCTAGTGATGCTCAAGTTGTACACATTGGTACTTGTCTTTCCTGCTTTCAGACAAATTTGAAGCAAGCTGTTCGTCCCTCAGGCTGATAGCCAGACAAGAAATATCCTCCAGTTGAGATGGTCAGCCAGTCATGAATGCTGTGGTAGCTTTGTGCCATTTCTGCGAGCTCCATGGCCCCAGCATTCTCTTCTGCACCCAGTCGTTCCACACCAACGAGGAGGGCCAACAGACGTTCGACAACAACTCGGGTGCATCTGGCTCGTCGGGGCACCCCTTGTTCCGCCGGTCAAGGTCGACAGACTCCACTGTATCCAATCCCTTGCCAGGGGGTGACCACAAGTCCCCTGCTTCCAAAACAGAGCTATGCGAGGTCTGTTTAATTGTTGCAAAAACTCTCCAGAAAATTTCAGTTTTACTCTTTTGATTGGCCAGGACTGCTTCATGCTTGTGCATTGTGCACATTTTGTGCTTAAGCAGCTCTATGAAATTGGCCGCTCTCTCATCCTGAATAGCTTAGTTACAATTTCACATTTTATAATTGCATACAACCAGGATATGACTGAATCTAATTTCTTGTCCCATCTGTCCATTCAGTCTATCTGTCTATCTGTCTATTCAGGCCTGCAGGTCATTCCAGCCGGGCCAGCCAAACTTCATCAGCCATGACCACGAGGTCGGAATCAGTTACATTAGCACTCAGTACCCACAGAACTCACAGATTTTCACCATGGTCAGGCAGGCCTGCATCAGGAGTCTTAGCTGTGAGGTATGTTGTTGCTGTTGATACCTTAGGCAGTCCAAGTGACCTTTTGTGCCAACCACTCTATAACTTGAGGTGGTGTCTCATTTCTGGGAGAGTTAGTCAAATTGGTCAATGAGTATTGGCACTCCTCCGTCAGTTCCATATAGAGCAGCATTTCTCGTAGCTAAAAGTACACCTCCAGACTTTGAGCGCCTTGTATTGAACCAGTGATATGTAAGCACATGAAGGGATTGTGTAAGGCATTATACTTATAATTTTAAGAAATTTGTTTCAAATTATTATGAAAGATGCAGTCATGGTTGAGGTGGTACAGTTTCTGAGTGACGCCTTCAGATGAGATAACCAACGATCACAGCTTACTGGATAACAACTTCAAAGTCAGTTCAACCTTTCCATGGAATGCCAGTGCATAGTCCATCAGTTGGTTGTGTCTCTTTTCATTATCGACAAACCAAGATTATAGTCATATTGAAACAAATATTTACTGGACCGTGTAACAGTGCGTGGACACTTTTTTGCATTCTCCATACTTGAAGGTCTGCCAAGGTCGTGAGGGACCCATCTTCTTTGGGGACGAGCACCATGGCTATGTCCTCAGCTACACCTTCTTCATGAAGGATAGCCATGCCCGAGGTTTCCAGCGGTGGTACAGCATCATTGTGGTCATGACGGACCGCATCTTCCTTCTCAACTCCTGGCCCTTCCTGGTCTCCAACATGCGCTCCCTGATCGAGGAGCTGCAGGCCAAGTCCCTGAAGGTCTACGAGCAGGAACAGTCAGAGCACCCGCAGCGGGCTGAGCGCATCAACCAGGAGTTCCTTGCACCAGGGGACTTCTACCGGCGGCGCCGGGGTGGCAGCAAGACCTTCCGGTCCCTGCTGGAGCTGACCAGTGACAAGAACCTGTTCCGGTACCTGCACATGGTCTTTGCCTGGATACTGAAGGCTGGTGGAAGCAGGATGACAGAAAAAGTCCTGGAAGGACCTCCAAAGGAAGAAGCTCTGATCGATTTAGACAATGAAGAGGGTTGGTTTTCCATTGAAATCAAAGAATTTCTGAAGCATTTTGAGAAGGGATGCTCCCATCTCTGTAAGATTGTCAGGTTATTATTAAATTGAATAAATCACCCAGAGGGTATGTATATAGATCTAGTATTGTATATTCCTAAGGTTGATGGGTTGAATTGTCAATGTTGCGCAGAGTCTCAGGTGGTAGATATGCATGCAGGTCTCCTTTCTCAGTGGCTCCTATGTACACACATGATGTCTGGTTGGTGGCAGGACTGTGGGCTTTGCTTCTTGAACTTAAAATTGGTTGTGTGTGACCTGTCATCACAGCAGATATTGTGCAATGTAAAGATGTAAGGATGTGGCGTAAAACAAAGTTACAGTCAGCTACATTACACCAATTTTCTTCAAGTGATTCTTAGACTCTTTCACTGGCAACATTCCTCAAAACATCTCTCTGCCACTCAGAGACTGAAGAAGGTTTCATCAAAGTCTCCACAATGACCATGGATCCGGATCCTGTGGGAGGGATAGCAGAAGGCCCAACAGCCATTCAGGATAGCCCAGAGGAATGGCAAGATGGTGGACCTACCTTCAAGTCATTGCATCATCTCAGGAGAGTGAGTGTAGAAATCGATCATTACACTTATGAATGTTAGAAATTTTTTCCCCTTGTTTTATGCTTTCAAATTTCTTGAGATGAGCTTTCCTTTTGCGATTGTTTTAACCCTTCGCTAATTTGGTTGAGCTTCTTGCATCCTCCCAAAGCCAACAAATTAATAGCAATTCAGTTGCGAATTCTGTGTGATTGGTAAAGGTTGTACATCTACCATCCAGTATTATGCTGGGGTGCCTAGGGCTGTTCTAGTTCCACATCTTTTGTATCTTGCAGAACTGAACATTAGCTTTAGATTAAGTTAAATGTAGGGTTAATCAGAATTAACACACGCATACGACACTGCTCACTGCTCACAGAAGAGTGGAATGTTTTCTTGACACGTATATGGTTCAGACCTCATCAATACCATTGGATGGTAGAAAATAGGAGAAGTTGGTTTAATATAAATGAATAAAGTGGTTACTCGTGTCCGCTATCTGCCAATTATAAATTGTTGTATGATCACCTTGTCACCAATCAGCATTTGCACCACCATGGTGCTTTAATACTCTTTAGCTTCAGTTAACATGCACGCACATTCACAAACTGCAGATATGTATCTGTTGTAATGTTATATTGCTTCTGATTTTTTTTTTTTTTTAATTAATTAGAATTTCTGACTGTGTTTTATTTCAGCTCTTAGGTAGTTTGAATTTCCACGATCTGGCTCACCATGCCTTAATTGGCAATCAGATCATAGTCAGATGTAACTTCAAAAGCACTCTTCACTCCTTCTTTGAGGTCCTCAAGGTAAGCCAAGAACAAATGGAGAACAAAAACTACTTTTCTCCTATTTTCTTGGGACGAATACTGCATTCCAGACTTGGCATTGTTTTAACCAATTATCAGTTGTGATTTGAAATTTTTTTGACTCATGAAGGCTTTTTTTGGGGGGGGGGTAATCCTTTACCTTTTGGAACCCATGGGGAGGCATGGAGATTAAGCTGGCTCTTGTGGTAAATTTTACTTGTGACATGACAACTATTGAAAGCCATTTTAAAATGACTTGCCTGAAACAACCCTTTATTATTTTTCAGAGTACACCATTTCCACTCAGGAGTCACAACTCAGTTCTTGTTCACTAATTGAAATGGCTTTTCCCAGTCAAAAGTCTTTGTCTTTCTTTAGCTCTTCATTGAAACTCACCTCAGTACTAAACTTTCTTGTCTATCACTTTTGTCACCATTTTTCTAACCCATGTCTTGTACCCAGACACTCTTGCCGGTTGGCTGCTGCCACATCATCACCCACAGCGATCACTATGAGGAGTCCTTCAAGTGCAACTTTCTGGGTATGTCCCCGAGCACCAGCCTCCCGGGCCACGTCAAGGCCTCAGAGTTCTTCATCCTCTTGGACATCATCAGTCCCAGCCACCCACCCCGGGAATGCGAGAGGGTGATTGTCAAGGAAGCAGACCCGTTCCACGGCTTTGGCATCGCTATGGTTAGCACGGGGTCCTTGCCTGATAAAGGTGAGACTCATTACTACTTCTGGACAAACAGATGAGTTAAAAAGTATTTCGTTTTCTATGCCAAAGAAGTTTTTCTGAGTGTCTGTTGAAACTGTGTGAAAAGTTTAAGATCTACATATAGATAAATTTTAATAGCACTGTATATTAAAGTATAGTTGTTTATTCTCATTTTACAACTTCTTTATTGTCAGCACCTACGATTCTGACCAAGATTGAGAATATCTTGGATAACAGAAACCTGAATCAGGAGGTGATAACAGCCTTTCTGGTTGCTCTTAAAGAGGAATGGATGAAGTAAGTACTAACTTTCCGTTGGGATTTCTTCGGCCCCCCCTGGTTCAGTAGGTAATTTATCTGTAGCATTGGTATTTATAAGGGTTTCAACATTTGTTTTAGTTTTTAGCATTTATACATTGCACCATAAGTAAACTTGTTTTGTTTTGTCAGCAAGTTATGATCAGTGTTTCCATTCACGACTTTGTTCCCTACAGCAGTTGTAATTGAGTCCGGCCTGGTCTCAAGTGAGACGAATGGCTTTCACACAGTTCATCTGAGTACCTTGCGACTTACCTCTAGGTTAAGTGACTAGTGAACGACTTTTTTATTCCAGCAACCGCAACTTTTTGAATCTACATGTATCTGTTATGTGCAACAATGTTACGATGGACAGTACAAACTCATTATGGGACAGAATGATTTCCATACAGCACAAACATTAACTGGTCCCCCGTGCTTTGGTCTTGCTTTGGCAATCCACAGCAAAGTCAAGCTGCTTTTCAAGTTCACCCGGGCCGGTTCCCACACTGAGGAGGAGACAGAGAGGCTGTTGAAAATTCTCAAGGCAAAACCAGAGGACAAATCCCTTCTGAAATTCTGGATAACAGGACTCAGTTCTCAGTATCGCTCCCACCTGCTGACCACTTCCAGCATGGGTGCTTCTAACTCGTGATTTTCTGGCAGAACAAGTCTGTTGCGTTTGAGGAAAGATTACCGCCAAGAGTACCTCTCTTCTCCCATCATGGAATATTTTGGTCAAAAACTCACACAGGGAGAAATGAAAGTTCTTGTAGATCTGATAGAGTTCTACTTAAGTCATTGAGTTACCGATTGATTGTCACTGGACCATGTCATCAGGTCTCAAATTTCAACGAGACCTGCAAGGTTATAGTGTACTATATTGGTGACACTAAGTTGACATCATGGCAAGCATGTTTGGAGTGACTTTAATTCACATTGTGGGTTTTCTGGTTTGCATGTGTATTTATGTTCAAAATCAAAATATGATTAACATTGGAAAAGTGCCAAATTGAGAAAGTATCAGTTGAAGCCTGTTAATTCCTTCCGGCTTGTTAATCAGTGATAGCTCATTATAAAGGTGCAATTTACATTTTAATATGATTCAGGGTGTTGTTTAACATTACTATATTTCCATTTAAGTTATACCAAATGTCCTGGTTTACGTAGCATTCGCGAATCGTCTTCAGAGAAAGTAAGGCTACTTCCCCCACGGTTTTATTTCTTTAAGAGTCACTTTCACGAACAGTTTTTGTTTGCTGCTTTTTAATCACGTCTGGAACGTGTGGCAAAACCTTCAATCCTGTAACATTTAAAGTTGCATGAGAATATATAAATTAACCTTGATTGTGGGTTATAGAAAGGAAAGAATACCAAAAGGATTTCTCTTCAGATGAGGAATGTTTGTTATTCACTTCAATAGATTTGGTTTAATTTGATATCATAATTTTGTACAAAGTGCATTAATTTCATCAATAAATGAAACAACGTTGTAGACAATTTTTATTAAACAAGATCTGATTAAATAATGTACACTTTTTGAAGTGTTCAAAAAATCCAAATCAAGTTGAAAAAAGTGGATTTATTTTTGGCATTTCTGCAGTTTTAGTTGTCGTATTATACACATTTGGTATTGTTTACCCGTACAAATAGCCTTGACTAAAAAGAAAATTACATGAGAAATAACTTTTGCCAAACTCAAAAATCCAGTTATCAGCACACATTTTTTTGGACAAATTTTGCACTGGTCTCTCAATCAACCATACTTCTAATGGAAAATTAAAAACCAACACGAAGGAGCGATAATCATGTGAAATGAAGAGGTGCCTGGGTTTCAACTGAACGGGTCACTCACAATTAACATGATATTTGTTTTGTTTTATTTTGCATGTGTATAGCTGATAATCCCCGCATAAACTGATCTCGAATATGATTGACTTCACCTGCAGTTTAACAGATGTTAGCACAGACTTTCTACATATTATATTTTACAACAGGTCAAATACAACTCGTCGGGTGCCCGGCAGAAGGGCGTAAGCGCACTTACGCCCTTTCGCCAGGAAGCATGATCACAGCAGAAAAAATGTTCCCGGCAAAAGGGCGTAAGAAACACACTCTTTTTATTTAGTAAAAACGGATATAATTTACTACAAAATTAACCAGGGCTGTACAAAAAGCAACCTTTGAACAACTTATTAAAGGACTTGGGCATTTTTTTAAAACTTTTGTCAAGAAATCTTCATGTTTCATTAAAATACAATAGTTGCATACTTCCGTCCTTTTGCCGGGAAAATTTTTTTTTGCAGTGATCATGCTTCCCGGCAAAAGGGCCTACGTGCTTACGCCCTTCTGCCGGGCCACAACAAACTGAACTAACAGGAGCGGCAATTTGCAATGAGCACATCTTGACAACCCGAAATAATCAGGGACAAAAATCTTGTTTGAAAAACTTACAAATTTCTAGGGTTGCAAATAAATTTGAAAATGCAACAAACAATATTTCAGAATAACAAGACAACATATGACAATTATATACATTACATCATAAATTCTACTTAAATAAGTATCACATATTCAATCACATATTTAATGTTTAATAACATTAAGTGAGTGCCTAAATGGTAATTTATATTTTTTGGATAAAAAGTGCCAATTACATGTAGATTTACATTTAAGGTGCTATTCAGTTCAAAGTGCATGATTATCTTTACAGTACAAGTTTGATTTTTAAACTAACAGAAAGATAAGGAACACTTAAAAATTAAAAATGCAGTACTGTTGTTAATTTCAGAATGTAACTGTGCACATTCACAAAAACAATCTTATTTCCCAGATTTTGTGACATAGTATTTGAATAATAGTTACATATCAGAATCTAATACAGTATGGAGGCACATGAAAGTCCCCACAATTTTCCTTTCACATGTTCCTTAACCTGGCACACACACAAGCACATATATACGGTATTCATCAAGGAACTATTCAAATTCAAGTGGTATAGCCAGGGTCTAGCAAACGGGTCTTGGGGAAGTGGTGGGGGAGTGAATGGGAGTTCCCAATTTTCTTAAAGGGGGCATTCCATGGTTTCAAACTGGAGGGCACATGGTCATACACATGTAGGTCGGGAAAGAACAAGCATCATAAGGCCAAACAAAAACTTCGTTGTGTTTCCTATTACATTGAAAAATAAATCAGGGTGGTTGGTTGGGTAAAATATTTTTTTAACCCAAAATTTTTATAGCCCCAAAAATTAGGGTTGGATGATGGTCTGCATTTTTGGGGGGGGTGTATTTGTAACAGGTACTAAGTCAGTGTCAGATTCATGCTGTACATTTGTATGTCAATATTATATATCAGCACTGTGATTGAGTAGTAAAGCAGCTGGTTGTTGAAATACAAACACACAAGCCGTCCATCTCATGCCAAAAAAATTTGAACAATTTATACAATGTACAGGACGATGTGTATGTACACAAAATTAGGCTTGGGGCAAGGCACCATAAGTTTTTAT
The DNA here is from genome assembly GCF_054643075.1 of Acanthaster planci. Classification (NCBI taxonomy): domain Eukaryota; kingdom Metazoa; phylum Echinodermata; class Asteroidea; order Valvatida; family Acanthasteridae; genus Acanthaster; species Acanthaster planci. The sequence continues at coordinate 13,472,761 of NC_141783.1, forward strand.
ATTTTATTGATTTGTCGAATGAAAAGATATAGGTTCCGCGTGATTTTCCAGGTTGAGTTAGGTAACCAGAAAAACAGATATTTTTCGTTTGGCCTAAAAGGGGTTGTCGAGGGCACGGTTTTGAGTGGGCCAGCATTCCAATCAACTTCTCATTAATTTTGGTTTTAGTAAAGGATTTGCAGCCAAGGAAGGTTGTAAATTAAAACCTACAGTTCTTGCGCAATTCTACTAGGCAGACCGATACGGTGGGGGCATATCCTAAAGTACTTACTCATGCTGTCCAAGCTTGACCACCTGTAATAACCTTCCCAATATGCTTCAATAGGCCTGTGTACTGATGACATCACTCTTTGTTTATATGTGCCCTTTCCGATGGAGCCAGTGGGGGCTCATAGTCCACTGAGCACCACAGGAAGGCACAGACGTAATCAAAGTGTGGCATCATCAGTGCAGAGGTCTATTGAGGTATTCATCATTTCAGTATCTTACAATGTTGCAATCAAGACCTTCACAAGACCATCACATCCTCACAAGATCTGTGCTCTGCATTCAAGTCACAAGCTATTCAACTGAATTGTAACAAAACTATTTCCGGTGTCATTGTTCACCCTATTTTTTTTGTGTCTGGTCTCCCGACTGGGCTTGTGAGATCTTGTGATGGTCTCAACATTAATATTGTTATCTGAATAATTGTCGGAGCATCTTTTCACTGTTTCATACTCCCTTTCAATTCATCCAAGAAGTAACAGCTGAGTTACAGCCAGAGCTGAGAATACATGTAGGTGTAAAGAAGTGACTGGATTCACTTGGAGAAGGAGGCGTGGCTTGAAAGGGTCACACATCAACTCTATGGCAGCGATTAAACTAATGAGCAGGATGGATTCATGAAGATAACTGAGTGTATATATGATGCCCAGATAAAAAACCCAGAGATTGATGAGTTGCAACTGACCAGAATGATTTTGGGATGAAGTACCAATCTTGAAGAAACTGTGATTTAATAATGGGAAGAGTAGAACTGAAAGCAGTGGTGAAATCTTGCAAATATGGAACAGGAAACCATGGTGATTAGGAAAAAAAAAGTAAAACGCAATAAGTTTACTGGAATATACATATATGTACCCACTGAACGATGACTTCAATGTACGTGTAACGTTACCATTATCCCAGAATAAAGGCGCCTTTCCATATGTTCATTTTTGGTTGTGTTGCATACAGGATGTGTTCATATGTTTCACTTTCACGGACACGAAAAACGATCCATTAACATAACACACGTATGCGTTGCATTCGGCCGTTCACCCCGGGAGTGACTTTGACGGATACACAATGCTTGGCTCAAGTGTTGACAGGCAAAATGGACGGGCGCCTTAAAACTAAAATCTATACTCCAGACTCCTCTATTTTGGATACCGACACAAGAATCACTCTATCATCTTACAATACCAAGACTAAAGAATAAATGGGTGTACTCACAATTGTCAGCAATGCACAGTAAAAGCAAAATCAGAGGTATTCTGGTCAGCGATACATTATATTGGCAAACTTGGTTCAGGGTGGAGTGTATGGTGAAAAGTGGCCAAACGTTTGGGGGCACATAACTGATTACCGCTCGGTCGTCCAAGAGTGAGCGACTTTCTTACAGTAGGTATATCCTGAGATTGTTAAGTTTGCCACGTAAGCACAACTTTCTGGCTAGCTGTTCCACATGTAGAACCAGTACAGTGACTGTTCACATTTCCAATGGCTGAAGCATGGTTATCCCTTCTGGGAACGGAAATCAACGATTTGACTCCTGCTACATCGGCAAGTCTTTCCAGAAAGCCAACGGTAGGGATGCAGTTCTTCCAAGCCTGAAACTGGTGGGCCATTGCTTTGAATGCATTTGGGGTTGAGCAATCAGGTCTGTCTTTTAAGTGTCATCTTTAAGTACTATCCATTGGAATTTAGCCAAGGATCTCAATGGCAGGCAGTGAAATATCTACAATAGACTTGCAACATAAAAGTATTCAGATGTCGGGCACGAAACAACACTTTGACGTAGCACTGAAGAAAGAACCGCACCGCTGTTGGCGAGAAGTATAAAGATCTAGTTCAACTGCAGAACTGGTTCCTGCCTCAGCTGATTAATTTTGACCAGTCTGCACTTGTTCACATTATATCACAAATCCATTCGATAAATCCTGGACAAGTCTCAAACCCTACAGTTTCCTGTTCATCTCCACCATCTTGGTTTTTGCAATTTTGCCCAGAGGAGGGCAACCCCGACAATGACGCCAAACACGGCATAGCGGTACAGCTGTTTGTAGCGTGACGGCAGCACAAGCAATGCGTAGTGTACTCCTCCTTCTGGATCTAGGTAGAACACAAATTCCAGAAGTGAATGGGAAAACAAACAGGAAGTTTCTCGAACATTCTGTTCCCACGCTGGCTAATAATACGTGCGATTGTGGACGCTGTGCCAATGGCTACCTTGATGAAATGTGGTGCAAACTCGGGTAAGAACTTTGGTATGACGCAGAACTATCTCCTCCTCCGGATGGAAATAAATGTCCACACAATGACTATGGCTGCAAACACCCCAAACATGGCATAGCGATAGAGCTGCTTGAACCTTGACGGCAGCTCTAGTAATGCATAGTGAAGGTTTCCAGATTCATCTGTGTAAAGCACAAATCCCAGATATCTGTTAGTTGCAAAGAAGTAAAACTGGCTGAGCTTTGTTGACAACACACCGACTATCGAGTCCAACTTTTATCTGACCACATTTTCTAGGTTGCCAGGCATGGATGCCTGCAGTGCATAACCATCGCTGTTGTACAGCTACAACGCAAACTCAATTCAAAGCTGAGCTCACTCAAACTTTGAAAGTACCAGATTTTTCTACAGGCGCAAAAATGTCACCTCTGTCCATCTTGGATTCATCAAAACGAGGACCTCTGCAAACCTAGCTGATCTAATCATCAAGGGTCAAGAGACCAGCAACACCGACACTGACCAACATTTATGACTCTAACTCACCAATGACTGCGGCGGCATATGCCATGTGTGGCACACCCATCCTGTAGCTGCATGTTGGAATTCTATACTCCTCTGTGACAAAGCTCTGCTCTTCTGGAGTGAGGTCAGCGATGGGTCTCTTCTCTATTTTGTAGACTCCCTTGAATGTCTCCACCAGCTTGGACAGACTGTGCTTGACAAAGCCTGACTGTTAACAGAGTTTGGAGAGGGAATGACAACTAGTTATGAAATTAAAAAAAAAAATTGTCAATGTCCAGGGTGACAGATTGGAATTGCCCAGTTCTCTAGTATAACAGCTTCAGCAGAGATTTTTCCAGTTTTCAAGACATCTCTCGGTGTAAGACTTGGACTCTTGTTCTAAGGTATATATGTCCCTGAGCAGGATCATTTTCAGCAACTCTCTTTCCTCCATCCAGAGTGCAACAGTAAAGGAGCAGTTTGGTCTCAGTGCAAGAAAATGACGATGAGCACGTCAATGAATGTACTAGTTGGCGCACACAAAGCTCTTTAGGATGGTTAGCAGTCTTGGCCAATCAACGCATGCCCAACAGCTAGGAATAATACTTGATTTAACTTCTTGAGCAATGGCTGGTATGAGCTGTCCTACAGGTGCTGCCATCTCGACAAAACATTACAATGACAGTGACATATGTCATATGGGCATATCGCTCACAATGCTTTACTCTGTAATGGCAATGAGATCAAGATAAAGTGGTATCAACGTTTGATGTACTCTTCGGAAAACTTACACGATGTGAATGAGCACTGAAAGCACATTGAGGTCTCAGAGTACGTAATACCTGCAGACAAACAGAATTCCAAATGACATCTACACATATAGATGTAAACAACAGAGAGGAACAGGTCAACCAGCATCAATTATTCAAAAGTGAGCGGTGCCATCATCAAGCCAACAAATTCAGTAATATTAAACTTGGTTGTAAAGGCCAATTCGTACTTGGTGCCAAAGTGAATGCAAACACAAAATCGTGACATCAGATCAAACATTCATACTGCTAATCTGTAAAAGTTAAACGCATTTCAACTTAAGCAAATTTCACTGCAAATATTTTGTGAAGTCATATTTGCTTTACTTATCACATTCTGAAGAAGCATGAGCCAGCCTTAATGTTGAAAGTGTTACCACTGAACTTAACTCATACATGTAACTGTATTCAAAGATTCAACACTAATCTACTGTACATTCTCAGTGAAGTAGGAGCCAAAATGGTCAACTATAATGTGCATGCCCAACAGGTTAACCTATCTTAAAGGGATAAACATTGCATCCTGAACCTGACATAAACTACACCTACCTCTATATGTCTGTACAGCATGGTGCTTGACATGCCTATATGTGACAAGACTATTCTCACGGTGGATTCCTTGGACTGATCAGCCATCTTTTCAAGCTCTGCTTGCAGTATCTGATCTTTTTCTTTACCCACAACGTGTAAATATGGCAAAAAATCAATCTGTGCAGAGAGGAAACGACAGGGGAATAAATACCTCGGATATATACACACACCAGGACTTCAAAAAGTGATGATTGTTGTACTGCTGTGTGGCTTTTGGTTACACAGAGCAACTCATAAATGGCTTTCAAGAAATTTTAATTTGTAACTTGACTTACAGGGGTGAATGATGAAATCCTGACATGTTCCTACAACAAGCCATAATAGGGCAAAAAGGGTGGCTCACTCACATTAAACTGTATAGCCATCATCTATGCAAAGTTTTCTCCAGGATATTTGAATTAAAATGATGTAAACTGCTTCTAAATAATCCTCAATAAATCTACACAATGAACGAGTACTTCCCTTAGGTGCATCAAGTTACATTTGCCCCACTTAATTTGCCTGGGTTCAAATACCACCAAAGGCAGTGAACAGTTTCTGCTGTAAACAAATTGTCAACAACTCTCCCTTAGAAGAGACGATTAAATAGAAGAATACCTTGAAGAATGTAATGTGTTTGTAGTGAATAGCTTCTGTCAGTGGGCCAAAATGTTTTTCAAATCGTTTAATCTTGGCCTCTGTCAGGGGATCTGACCCTTCACCACCAATGTCATTGTCGCCGGAAAGATGAATCACGACAGACTGGGGAAGAAAAAGTAAAAAAAAAAAAGATTGCCGTGATCTGAATATTTGTTCTGTCAAAACTTTTTTTTTCAGCGCTTCAGGACAGGAGATTAAAGGTTGACACGGTTCAAATTGAACTAAAGACCTTCCGCTTACAAACACAGCTCAGTGTTTGATTTGATAAAAGCTTGCTCATTACACGTTTTGGCTAATTATGCATATCATACCTAAATAGGTGAAATTAGACAAAAATCGCTCAAAATAATTTTTAATCAGCTGGCCCATATATCAAGCTTGCATGAAATGTCATATGAAAAGCACCATCGTAAAAATTACACTGTCACTATTAGGCAAAAGGTCAGCTCGTTGGTGAGACTGTTAATTTCACATACACATCTCTTGCACAGACCCGAGTCTGTATTTATACAACAAAAGGTCAATGGTCAGAAAGTGTCCCATGTCTTGTAATAATATCTATTAATCCTCTAAAGTAAGGTCTAATACCCAACCTCAACCAAAGCATTGCAGCCAGTTGGTCAGATGTCGCATTCAGTAAACACATGAGATGTATCACTTCACGTAAAATAGCAGCTTTATCATTTTGTTAAGTGACAAATGGATTCCTTCCTCATGGATAAAAATTGTAGACTACCTTCATGTATTCAGGTACTGCAAAAAGCTCCTTGAACCTCTTGGCATATATTTCAAATTCGACATCCGTTGATATACTGCCCTCGTCTAATAAATCACCCATTGTGACAATCACGTCTGGTTGGATGTATCCCAATGCCTCCTGGAAGTACTTCTGCAAGTACGTGTCCGCATCCCACCTACAACACAAAATGGAAGATTTCCACGGACCGGTTTGATTCTATCATAAACCGTAAGTCCAAACTCCTTCACAATCTAACATCTGATTCTGCAATATCTGAATGGATATAACATCTCAGATATTTTTAATGGAAACCCTCCCGGATCCTTTTAAGTCCTCAAAATGACCAGGAAAGTAATAGCACACTCTTTGTACTCCTGCTTTCAAGGGGCACCAATAACCATAAAATTCCATTCTATTCCTACAAACTCCATCAAAACTTGATGGAGTTTGGAGGATCAGGGAGTGAAGGCTAATACTTGTCTTTGAGTGTAAGGAACATACTGAACCTTTACAGCACAGTGTATGAAGTTGAAATACTCAAGAAGCTTCTGATTTATAAACAAAGATGTCCAGAGAGTTATAAAATGTTCTGGCTTTCCCAATGTTTCTAGAAGATTGCAGGTAATCCCAATGCGCATAGTGAGCATAGATAAATCTAACTTCTACTATGTTATCCCCTTAAAAAAAGGGAAAACCTAACGTTCAGTGCATCCATTAGAGCAGCTTCCATCAAGGTAATCCTGACTTCAGATTGTCGTGTGGGGACAAGGTCAAACCTGAGACAACTCAAAAAAACTTGATGGAATATTCACTTAATAATGTTGGTATAGTGAAAGGGACGTTGCCGGTTAAATAAGTTCCACTGCACTGACTCACTGAGTCAATTTTTGTTTGAATACCTTGTGATGTACCCCAGAATGGCAGGCTCGTCCCGGTAGCCCTGAATCTGGGGATCACCCACAAACAGAATCCGAACGGGATCATGAAGGGTCCCAGACTGCATCCTGGCAGGGTTTGCGGTGCCGCCTGTCGGATCCACGATGGACTGTCTGGCCCGTGTCCACTGGCTCTGCTTGAGGAGGTAGAACTCGAGGTACTCATTGTAGATGATCAGCCCCAGGGCACTCACCATCAGCATGGTGTAGCAGGAAGGTGGGGCAAATTTCTGCATGATGACTGAATGACTCCACCCTCAAGTGAGCAAAAATTAAGCAACAACAAAATTAGAACTCACAACTACTGTTAAAAAACTTAAAAAGAAACTCCACATGCCTGCCCTTAGTATGACAACTAATCATAGTTGACAGTTTGCATGATGGTTGTCCATCACGGTAGCCAAGAAATTCAACCATTTTTAGTTTACAGAACTTTCTCTCTGACAAAGGTATGCAATTTGGGCTTTGACAAAAATGAGGAAATTCCAATCTTGCCAAAACTTTGTACAATGTTTTTCAATTTTTCAATGGCATGAGTATGAAGTGAAAAGCGAGGAAATCAGCTGATCCTAGGAAAATTTGCATGCCTGCTGACATGCTCCTACTCATTTCATTTGCAACTAGACTTCTTATACATGTAAATGCAAATGGAACAACTAGCCATGTACAGTACGTCATATGTGAGTGTGTACTGTGTGTGTGTGAAGGTAGCTGCATGTTCTCTCCTGTATGTCTAGCATTTAATTGGGTTTCTTCCATTCCACACACTGTGCAAATGGAAAAAGTCCCATGCATGGATATCAGCTGAAACCAGTGTACACAAAAGGCTATATTGCGGTTATAAAAATTCTAACCCTTGTTAGAATATTGCCACGTTCTGATGGCTGATATACAATGTAGCACTGTCAAGACTTGAGAAAAATCAGTATTGTTCGTGTCTGAATATATTCTCGTCACACCCCCTCACTTCTAGAACTGGCCCATCTGTCCCTTCACAGCATAAGTGTGCACGTGATTAACAGGTTGGCCATTTATGATTGATGACAAAATGTAGGCCCAACAATGGCAACATGCTTATTGAAATTTAAGACCTGGGCAACCCAAGCAACCCTTGAACCGGTCAACTGGTAGTCCAAGTGCTTTTCAATGCAGTGATCAAATCTTCAAAGTATACTCATCAGTGACGTTAATATTACACATGGATGTACGGACGCCACTTGACACCCTGTGCACAAACCCTGTGAGATTGGTCTGAGTAAGTGCTCTCTCACTGTCACTGTGGTCTGTACTGTCAGCATGGACGATGCATGAACTGACATGACTGATCTCTTCTGGACATGTTTTTGCTTTCTGATGGCTATAAAGTCACTGTATGGAAGAAATACTAGCATGCCATGACTGGCGTCCGTATATGGAACTCTTCCCTCAATATAATTTTTTAAAAAGCTATTGTAAAAGTTTATAAAACGCACTGGTTTTAAATCCAAACTCATTCACGATCTTCAACTTTCAGCCGAACCATCTCCAGCTCAAAAATAATGAAATCCCACCTCTGCAAACTAACTGTACATTCTCAACCCGAATATGTTGCGCACCCGACTACAGAATAAACTAAAGCGCCCTCTGCGGTGACATACCTAAAGTCTTGGAAAATTTGCCAGTTGATGGGTGGGGGTGTTTGGTAAAAAAACTGCAAAAATCTGTGAAAAGCAGCAACAGTTTGAGATTTTTCCATTGCTTTTATATTGTAGTATTCATGGACTTCGTTTAAATTGAAATCATACAAAGGGTTTGTGACTAAACCGGTTCCAAGATGGTAAGTTTTTGCTACTAAGCAACAGACGCCAAACCGCTCATGCTGAATAGGCCTAGGCCTATATTGTATTACATGTGCCTGGCTTTGGCATGATCGTGAGATCGTGATTCAGCTTGTGTGTGTTATGTTGGGCACGATCGGTGGAATAATGCACGATCACTCGATCTTTGGGCGATCAGTAGATCCTACTACACAATTTGTCGGTAATTCTGCCATCAGCCAAATGTGGTTGTGAAAGATTGTTTTCAAAACAGGAAGTAAAAGTGGACATTTCATGCAGCATCGACGGGGCAGGTCGGCCGATTGTGCCCAACATTATCTGAATTAATATAGCCTAGGCCTAGGTCCTACATGATGAAGCCTTGAGGCCTATACATGTGCAGCATGGGAAGAGTTCCAATTGAACTTCCATATACAGATGCTAGTAATTCTTCTTTACAGTGACTTAATAGCCATCAGAAAGTAAAAACATTACCAGAAAAGTTCGATTTGCGGGGGAAAATACCAAGTCGTTTACTGAGAAAGCACTTCGAATTTTTCAGACCAATCTCATAGGATTTGTGCACAGGATGTCAAGTGGCATCCGTACATGGAACTCTTTCCATACAGCATATTGCATGCATTACAGTGCATGTTTCACATTGTTATGTTCAGCCAATCTCTGTTTATTGATGTCACACTCACAATTTGATTAATGCAGATATCTTGTTTTTTCATTTTTACAGAGTGTTAAAAACTTGTGAAGATATGATCAGCTGGTTGAAATCAACAGTTTCATACCTGACATTTATTTTTCAGGAGAACCTTTTTTTTTTAGAGTGAGCGTGGGATGGTACGAGATTTACCCGTTCTGTCATTCGGCAATTTTTGCAGGCAGACATTGGCATTTGCAAAGTTTAAAAATTTGGTGCCAAAACTGTAGATGTCACGATTTGGAGATCAGACTTTAAAAATCAAGTGAATACCTCAGTTGGTTGAATGCTTAATGGACAGGTGTGATTAGTAGATCTGCAGGGTTAGCTGCATTCAAAGTCAACTGTACGGAAAGATCTACAAGATCTGCCCATTCTGTTGATTATGCCGCCATCAGTAGATCGGTTTTTCTTTCTAATTCATGGTTCTGAAAGTTTGTTCAGAAGTGAGTTGACATAACTTCACCTACACAGTAATTAATGCCTCAGGATTGAAAGACATGGGGTACTATCCCCATACAGTTGAACCGATTTAAAGTAAGGTTATTGGGATTTCAAAAAATTGTTATAACAGGAACCTTGCATATTTATGGAAGACTTAGGTTCTACATTGTCCTTGTTTTAAGCAGGTGTAGTTAAGTAACAAGGCTGCTGTTTTTGTTGAGGTTCGACTTAATTAATTGATGTTTGTTTCTTTTTTGTTCAGATGCTATCAAGGCAAAAGCCGGCCACTGGGCCCGGCTCAAGTACTCCGGCTCAGGAGAGCAAGAAGAAAAAGCAGCTGCCTAAGCTAGAGGAATACCTAGATATGAGGGACTACACGGGTGCCATCACCTTGCTGGAGGTGAGTCAGTGGGGTCCATCTGTTATTTTACCATAGCAGTGTTTCTCCTGGGGTAATTTACTGCATGGGCCAGCTTGTTAGTATACATCAGGTGTGAAGTACACATTTGTGTTTTGTATCATTTGGGGAGGGGCGGGGGATTTTAAATTCAGTAGGAAGTTGAATGGTCTTCATGGTAGTTGAGGGTGCTCCAGCAAGCATCAGGTTTGTACTTGATGTGATTTCTTGCTGCGTATAAATTGAGAAGCACGCCCTCAACTGAATCAAAATTAAAGGTGCAATAGTTTGCTCGAACTTCAGTTAGCTTTTTGTTTCGTTTTACTGTGATCTGAGATATCAAGTTTGAAAATTTGACAAGTTTGACATAAAATATTGCGGATATGAGAGTCTTGTTTCCCCGACTTTGTCATACAGTTCACAAGGAGCAGTGGCAAAGGCAGTGACGAGACGGACATGTGGCTGGGCTACTGCCACTTCCACTTAGGAGACTACAAGTTGGCCATGGAGGAATATGAGAAGATGAGCAAGAAGGAGGCGGTCAACCCCGAAGTCTGGGTCAACCTGGGCTGCTGCTACTTCTTCCTGGGGATGTACCCGGAGGCAGAGACTGCAGCAAAGAAGGGTAGGTGGGAAATTGTATTCCAAGGAATCAATTTCTTTTCTAACTGCTGTAAGATTTCTTAGAGTTAAAGACATTGCATGCAGAGAGTGACTTTGTCCGTCTCTTTGATTATAAAATATTTTGTGATCTAGGCTTTCTCTATTGTAGCTATTCAGAAAAAAAGTGAAATGAGCAAATATGCTTGAACTCTAATTCATTTTAAATGATTTTTAAGAATGTGACCTAGTGGCTTGGCAGAGAGGGTTAATTGAGAAGTCATTCCCGCAGGCAGCTGTATTTCTAGGTCTATTAATATTCATTTTTATTCCCAACAACACAGGCCTGGACAAATCTAGTCACCAGGCCGTGAATGAGGATGGTAGTAAGTTGTTTCTTGTTGTGACTCCAAATCTTGTGTTTGCTTCATTTCAAATTAAACATTACAAACAATACCTGTGCCGTGGTCTGTCTGTTAGAAACCTGCTGGTGGAAGCTTTATCTAAAAACCCTTTCTTTCATGTGGATGATTTGAATGAATGAATTCAAATTCACCTCTTTCGAGTGTCATCACGATTTTATAAACAAATGCTTTGAGCAAAGAAAATGGTGGTCTCATATAAAGAGATTTCAAATTCCTTCTTGTGTGTACTTCTTATTTGTCCTGGCCTGTATCTCGTGGTCTTATTACCCGTAATTATTGCCAATCCTAACCTTTCTCGGTCTGTCAAACCCAATGCACTTGATGTTTAATACAGGGATGTAGATCATAGCCACTAGTACTGCATTATGAGTCCTTTTCTCCTGATTTTTGTAATTTCTCTGTGGCAGCAGCTCTAAAGTGAAACAATTTGCAGATAAAGGGAACTTTTCAACCAATATTATATCAAATCCATTTTAGGCATTTTGAAATCAGTTTCACAGTTGTTAACCCATTTACTAATGTAACCTCCTAAATGAAAAAAAATCAATTTGTATTAAACTTTCCTTAAAAGCAGTGTCACGGTCCGTATTGTCATTGTTAGACAAATGATTGGCTTTTATTTGATCAGAACAATTCATCAAACATTTACATGTAGATTTTGGAACATTAATTGTGAGGGTTTTGTCTTAAGTTGGTTTTGTAGTTCACAAAATAAAGTGCCATTTTGTTGTCTCGATGGGCTAAGAGATGTCATCTAGTCAGTGATGTAGTCAAGTACTTTTTGAGAACCAAGTTCTCTACCAAATATTTAACTAGTTAGGAGGGATCAAAGCTGAAGTACATCGGCATTTGATGGTACATGCATAAAGGTAAGATTACAAAGCAACATAATGACTTCAGACCTTCACTGTTGATTGAAATTAACTTTTTAGGACAAAAGTACTCGGAAAGTACTCGGCCGAGTACTTTCTGAGTACTTTTCTCCTTAAAACTTAAATTTTACACAACTGGGAGTGTCTGAAGTCTAACATTTATTTTGTAATCTTAACTTTGCACATTTACCATCAAATGCCTGTGCACTCTGGCTTTATTCCCTCTTACCCAGTTCAGTATTTTGCAGAGAACGTTGGTACTCGGAAAGTACTCGACTACAACACTGCATCTAGTTGTAGAAGATAGTTGTCGTTGTCACTCATTTGAATAACTGCACAGAGTTTGCTTCATCATCTGTGATTTCTCATTCGGTGGTTACACTTTATCTGTCCCATGTCAGCAAGTTGGTCTTTAGATTGGTTGTTTGGTCTGCCAAAAAGCTTCATGATTTCATAGCACATCTGTTCGCTTTGGTTGTTGTGTTGCTTTGTATGTGTTTTTTTTTATTTTCCAGTGATGTGCTTTGTAAAGGCCTTGTGAGCCAGAGTATACATGTACATGTAGCAGGCAAACAATACAGTTAAAATGGCTTCACTGTCTTTTCAAATTTGGCTGATTAATATATAGTAATTTAGTTTTGTGTATGAGGCTTTCATTTTGAATTGTGGCATTCATCATCAACAAGGCTTCATATTTGTAAGACAGCAATAGCAGTGCGATAACTTGGATGACAGAAAATCAGCCAGGAGGAGATTCACAGTGAAATGTGTCTCTAACAACAGCAGAAGGTTACTCTTCAACTAAAGAAAGCCTTGAATCTTACATGTACGCTAGTTACAACAGTTGCCTAGTTCTTGTGGGTAGTTTGTTAGTCATGTGGTCTGTCATGTGGTCATTCAAGCCAGTCAGTTGTTCATCATCAGTCCAGTAACAGTCCTTTTGCCCTCTCATCATCCTGTTAATTATTTCCTCATTTACAGTGCCCAAGAGCAGTCTGCAAAACAGGTTACTGTTTCACTTGTCACAGAAGGTAGGCATTGCAGTTTATGCAAACGGATTGCTTAAAATGTTGAGCGCTCTCGCTAAAGACCTACAATTAAAATGTCTTCAGTGCATTCCAGTGCACTGCTGATAAAATCTGGTGTGCTGGCGGGCATGAAAATGGTGAGATGCCCAGAATTTCAAATGTCCTGTGTCATTTCGCTTCAGTTTAACGACGAGAAGAAGCTGATGTCCCACCATCAGAACCTGCAGGATATTATACAAGACCAGCTAAGTCTGGCGTCCATACATTACCTGCGCAGCCACTACCAAGAGGCCATAGACATCTATAAGAGGATCCTGCTGGATAACAGGTGTGTCAAGCTAGGATGGTAGCTCGTACCAGACTTGCCACTGGTATTTCAGACTGTTGCTGTAAGAGTCAGGTGCTCATGTGACGTCGAAAATTGCTGCTTGATAATTGCAAGGAGACGCACATAACGTGACTGTCATTTCAAAATGCTTGTGCTAAATAGTGGACGATTTCGAAGCCAGCCTTTTTGGTCTACAAAAGATCGTCAAGCAAATTCCAGGGTCGGTTGTAAGAAACTACCAAGCAAAACGTTTTGCTTAACATAGAAAACATGCTCAATAGCAACCAATTACTCCTCAAGAAGTGTTTTCTGTGTGACGGATTCATTACTGGTTTTAAGCTAAGTATTATTTCATGCCTGGTTGCTCCATAAATTTGGTTACGAATAAACATCTGAAATTGCAACAAATGTAATGAAGCTCTTTAATCACCTAATGGGGTTACAAAACATTACCAGTAAAATGAATTGTAATCGTACATTTGTCAAGTTTTCAAGGACCATGTAACTTTTCCGTACAATGCTTTAAGCTAAAATTAAAGGAAAATTACTTCTTTTTTTCATTTGGCAGAGATTATCTAGCTTTGAATGTATACGTAGCCCTGTGCTACTACAAGTTGGACTACTATGATGTCTCCCAGGAAGTGTTGGCTGTATATTTGCAGCACTACAACGACAGTGCTATCGCCCTCAACCTCAAGGCCTGTAATCACTTTAGACTGTACAATGGAAAGGCTGCGGAGGTGAGGATTATGAGAATTCTGTTCCGAGTCCCTTATCGTTTTCTTGGACTCTGATAAAAGTGGGAAGTTTCTGCCAGATTTTGATGACTGATTGTCTCAATGGCTGTTTTGATCGATGTTCAGTCATTGGGGTTTGTTGGATTCAGTGAGTGCTTTGCTGCCATTGCATGAGTTTTCAGAATTTTATTACAAAGACAGGGTTTAAATGGAATGCTCTTCAACTTTGAAAGAGTCTTCATGAGTTGAGCACAACTTCATTCATTTTGGTATTTGCAGCTTACTTTTTAAATTAAGACTCGTTGGACAAATTAAAAAAAGTTCGGTTTTGAATCTATAGTCTGGTGTTGAAATTTCTTCTGGTTGTAAGATGACTCTAAAAATTGGATTTTGGTTACAATTTCACAGGCAGAACTGAAGAATCTTCAGGACCTTGCATCTCCATCATTCACGTTTGCTCAAGACCTCATCAAACACAATCTGGTAACTCCACCTGATTTTTAAGCTTTTCGCTCCCCTTAAAGTGAGGATCCTGTCGATTGGATTTTTAAGGCTTATGAAGAGAATACTGATCTTAAACTTAAACAATTAAAGGAGATCAAATTTCCACAATGATTGTTGCATTATGTGGATTAAATTGTCAGTCCTTTCCTGTCAGATTTCAAGTTCTCAATATTGCTTGTCCTTTTTGCCTTTAAGATATGTTCAGGTTCTTCAATGAGATTAAGCGTTATATACAAGCAATTCAAATACTGAAATAAATTTCATTTGAATTCGTGATAAAGTTGAGGAGAGAGCTGTTTATTTAGCACAGGGATTTGCGCTTAAAAGTACTGACTTGTACGTATTTGTATCTTGCTGATCAACAGGTTGTATTCAGGGGAGGCGAGGGGGCCCTACAGGTGTTACCCCCGTTAATTGACGTCATCCCAGAAGCAAGGCTCAATCTTGTCATCTACTATCTCAAGCAAGGTAAATCAAACTGCTTGGAGTGTTGACTCTTCTAGAATAATCATTGATTGTAAATTTTTGTCACACTGAAAAAAAGGGAAATATTAGGCGTCAAAAAGCATCGTGAACTGGAAATATAGAAATGGTACAGTTGAGAGGTCTCAACATTGTGAATCCACGGAGAGTGAAAAAACTTTAGTAGCACTCCATACCTCTTATGTGACTGTTTTACCTCTCCTTAATTAATCATCCAAGAATGCCTACGGATCGTCTTTGATAGATATGTTTTCTAAAATAAGTATATTGTTAAGATGTGTTTTAAGATGTGTTTAGCTCCAACTTGACTTTTCAGTTTCATCACCAAAACTAACTTGAAATACTTTTAAGCTGACACCAATAAGGCTTTGTCATCTTCATAAATGGAAGTGCTGATTTCGAGATGTTTGATGGATAAAGTTCCTACTCCAGTTGTCACGTACATTTTTATTTCTTTGCAGATGACGTCACTGAGGCATACAACCTGCTCAAGGACGTTGAACCGACCACACCCCAGGAATACATACTGAAGGGCGTGGTCAATGCCGCATTGGGCCAGGAACAAGGCTCGGTAGGTGCAAGACCACACAAGACACTTTGGCATTACTGTAACACAGGTGAAAATGAAACATGACAAGTGTTGGGACATCGTTAAAGCCAGATGAGCTGGCATGTGTGGAGTGTCATTCACCCTTATTTTGACAAATAAGGGGACTTTAATGTCAACCTCTGCCTTCACACAACAAACAGCTGTAAGACTTCATACTTCATTATCAATACATAATTCTTTCACTGAAGATCTTATTTTCAAGATGTATTTTTGCGTTGGGGAGATGTTAATTATATATAACGGGTTTGCCCTTACCCAACGTATATTAAAAATACATCTTGAAAATAGTTCGCGGTACCCGCTGCTTCATTTGACTCGGACCGGCCAGCCGACCCCGGCAAGCTCGGTGGTCGAGTGGTTAAGACATCTGCACTAGTAAGCAGGAGGTCGTGGGTTCGAGTCCCACCCGAGTAAGCTTGTGAGGTTTTTTTCGCAAGCTCTCGGACAAGCACTGAGCATACAGTGTTTATTAATATACGTTGGGTAAGGGCAAACCCGTTATATATAACTGAAGATCTTAGTTAAGTCTTTTTTTTTCCTCCATAGAGAGAACATCTGAAAATAGCACAGCAGTATTTCCAGTTGGTTGGAGGCTCAGCAAGTGAATGTGGTAGGTTCACTGTTCTAGGTTTGGCAAAAAAGAAGCATCGATTCCACCAGAAATCAAAGCACTTTATAGAGTAATGAAATGAAAACATCACGCGTACAATTATCCGTATAAAAGGCATTAGCGTGAGAACCAGCACATGAACCAACGGGCATGCGTATTCCATTTGTTTGCACCGCACTTCCTGGTTCAAAGTGACACCACACTTTGGTACTCTGTACAGGTTTTTACTCCTGATGGGCTCATATGGCCAGGCTTACATGGGCTTTAGGAACCAGGTCATTTTACATCTGAATGTACATGTTTACAGTTATCCCAGAGAAACTACCAATCTGGATTTTAGCGAAATGGTGTCTGCTTTCTTTTTCATTCCGGCATGACATTTTTACAAATGTACATCCATTTGTACGGTCCCTTGTACAAGGGGGGATGGTTATTCCAGAAAAGGTTCCTCTCTGGTCATGTGTCTTTTTTACATTGAATTTCACATTTCTGCTCTGTTTATCAGATACAATACCCGGACGACAGTGCATGGCAGCCTGCTTCTTCCTTCTCAAGCAGTTTGAAGACGTGCTAATATATCTTAACTCAGTCAAGGTGAGTAGTGTGTGTGGGAAGGAGGGGGAAACAGAATTACTTGGAGGGTAGCAAGAGCACTCCGTTCACGAACGGGTACATCTGAGCAGCACGTTCTCCAAGTTGAGGATTACAAGTTCGATTGAAGACCGGCGTGTATTGCCTGTCATCAGTCAAGTTTACACAGTAGATGAATTTGTTTTCATTCATATGCATGTGTTTTCATTGTCAGTGTTCACAAAGTGTAAATACACCAAGGTCAGTTCAGTGACAGAGTGAAACTGAACTGTCTTTTGAGGTGGAGATTTGAAAGTAATGCATTGACAAAATTTAACGTTAGATGGAGACAGCTTTCCATTTAATTTACATATATTAACTTTTGCAGAGTTACTTTTACAACGATGACAGATTCAACTTCAACTATGCTCAGGCCAAGGCGACAGCAGGCAACTACAAGGAGGCAGAGGAGGTTAGTTGAAATGCAAAGGAGAAAAACCTCACAATATTTTACTTTAAAAAGTACCAACACATTTGATACTGGAGTAACAAAAGAAACCCAGACAGTAGTTACTACTACTCGCGACATTGTTAAGTTATAAATTATGAACAAGTAATTTTAACTATTAAGCTGGAAAGTCAGCATGATTGAACTTGGTACCGAAATCATTTGGTCGTTAGACTTGTGTTTGAAGTAACTGTTGTGTTTTCTGCGTCAGATTTTCTTGCTGATTCAGAGTGAGAAGTTCAAGAATGACTACACGTACCTCAGCTGGCTCGCAAGATGCTGTGAGTACACTGTGCATTGTTGAAGTCACTGGGGCTGGTGCTGCAACAGATGCTGGGGATAACAGCATTCCCAGGATTTATCTCTGCAGCACTGTCTGTACTCTTTTATTTGACGTGTGAAAGATACCCTGGAAATTTGAAAATTTGAAAACAAACTGGATCGGGAAGGAAAGCTTGGGAAGTGTCATTTTGCCGAGTTGTGAAACGTTAACCTCAAGTTGTAGACTCATATTATTGACTTTTAGTGCAACATGTTGCCCTTGGTTTGCTGTTTGCTATCCAATGTGTTTAATATACCCTGTTGAACTTCCCCAGCAGTGCTGGTTGCATGGATGTCTCTAGTTCAGCTATTTATATCACTGTTCCCATTTTTGTGCGTCCAGACATCATGAATCGCAAGGCCCGACTAGCCTGGGAGTTGTACCTTAAGATGGAGACGTCTGGTGAATCTTTCAGTCTGCTCCAGCTGATCGCTAATGACTGCTACAAGGTAACATGATTCCCCAGGTTATGGAGTGACTGTGTATTTTGCATACAGTCATCAGCTTGCCTTTTTTTAAAATTTTAATACAGAGTTCTATTCGTAATTACTAAAGTTCCAGCTATCGATCTTTTCACCGATGTTTTTTATTTTAGAAACCCTTTTTCTTGACAAACATTTTCTTTCTATCGTCTATTTTTATTTTTATGACAAATTCCTTCTGCTTGTCTGTCTGCAGATGGGTCAGTTCTACTATGCCGCCAAGGCATTTGATGTCCTGGAGAGATTGGACCCCAACCCTGAATACTGGGAGGGCAAGAGAGGGGCGTGTGTGGGCGTATTCCAGCAGATCATAGCTGGTCATGAACCTAGGTAAGACTGCATCCAAATCACTCGGCAGTGGCTTGGTATTACACAAGACTCTATGGGAACTGGCTGCGGCTACTACCATAGATTTGTGTGTAATATGGAGCCACAGCCAAGTAATTCTGACACGACCCAATACAGGGTAGACAGCTCTCCAGCAACCCACACTACATGTATCTGTTTATAGTGGTTGAGGACTAAGACCTGTTCTTGTAGATTATGTATAGCTGGTCATTGACCTAGAGATATAGACAAAGGTTGTAGGAAGCAACTCTAAATAATAGATTGGTTGGGGAAAGTTCATGGATGTTTTGAGGCAGACCATGAACTCTGCCTAAAGAAACCCCAAATAACAAGATTGATGCCAATATTTTCTTTTTGTTGGAAACTATTGAAGTTGACAGCAATGTTTTTGCATTGTCACTGTTTCAGGGATAAGTCTATGGGAATTCTTCAAGCAATGGAATTTAACCAAGTTTTTTTATTTAATCTTAATTCTTCTACAGAGAAACACTTAGAGACATCCTACAGATCTTGCGTAACACTGGTAACCCACAGGTGGAATACATCATCCGCATCATGAAGAAGTGGGCCAAGGACAACAGGGTACCAGTTTCCTGAGGTGGTCCCCGCATTAGACTCTGTCTGTGTGTGCATTTCAAAGCCCTTTTCTACGAGGGGATTGTGCCAAAGAAAGCAACCCCATTAAACAAGATGTACCATGATCTGTGAAAACCTTTCTCATCCATGATTTGAAAATGTTAGATTGGTTGAGCAAATGGTCGCCAAATCTTCTGTTTGTATATATAAAAGGCCATTTTGCTATCTCTTTCATGTCTCATCTTTTTACACGGAGTGTACTCCAAAAAATGTCAAACTCTGTCTTTGTTTCTGAAAATATGCCTTTAGTTTGGATAGTACGGTACCCATGGATGTTCTTTGTGTTTGCATGGAGTGGATTGGGACCAATGAAAGAAAAACCTGGGATAGGTGAACTTGAACCTGGGATAGAATTATTGGAAGAGGCCATTACTTTGTATTCTTGAGAAGAATATC
The DNA here is from genome assembly GCF_054643075.1 of Acanthaster planci. Taxonomy (NCBI): domain Eukaryota; kingdom Metazoa; phylum Echinodermata; class Asteroidea; order Valvatida; family Acanthasteridae; genus Acanthaster; species Acanthaster planci. The sequence continues at coordinate 13,492,261 of NC_141783.1, forward strand.
CAAACATTACTGGACACCATGTACTCAAACCCTTTAAGACTGGTCTGAAAAATATTGTTTTAGTGTTTTCTAAGTAAATGCTTCCATCTTTTCCCTGCTAAAGATGGCTTTTCATGCAATTCTTTGACTTTCTGATGTTTCATAAACCACTGCTAGGGAATTTAAGTGATGACACTATACAGAACTCCTACTGATGGTTTTATCCAGTGGTTCCAGCCATATCCATAGAGAATAACAGCGTTGTGTAGGGACGTAACTTCCGGGGATAGGCTGTTGAATCATCTCCCTTTTTTGTGGTAATAATAAAAGGTGTATTGCGAGGAATTGTTTGGACATCCGAATGAACACAAGTTATTCATCAACACTGAAAGGTAGAAAAGTGAAAAAAAAAAGCTTTAAATTTGCTGTCCAATGGAGAAAGTATGTGTTTAGTGATGTACATCTGTATCATGGACAGCGCCCTGTATCACGCGCATTGCCCACGATTTTTCCTCGGGGGCCAACCACTGATTGGCTTGAAAATGACTGACAAGCAATTGACAGCTGAAGGGGGTCAATTTTGAAGTTTTCTGAGCAAATTGGCGAGTCTCATCTCCTGTCGTCTCTGTCGTCATTTCTTGTGATTGTCCTCTCCTTGGCGGAAAGAATTCTATGTACAAACACTGCTTGACACCTTGTGCACAAATTGTGGGAGACTAGTCTGACAAAGTCATCACTTATTTTGTAGTGAACACTTCAATATTTTCACTGTTGAATTTAACTTTTTGAGGACATTTTATTACCACCAGATGGCTAATAGGTCACTGCAGGGGGTAATGGAACCCCCCTCCCTTACCCACCTCCCTGTGAGAAGACCCTGGCTACCTGTGCTGTTTAATCCCACTTTCCTTTTTGTTTTCATTGCTTTGAATTGGCATTCATTGAAGCCCTGGCTTCTTATCGTTCAGAGTGGGTATGACTTCAAATGTGGTTATTCAGTGCATTTAATGCCCACTTGTAATGAAGTACTGGATCTCTCTGTGAATATCTTTTGATCCAGTAATGTAAATATTGTGTAGGGTACTTGTGAAACTTTAAACACTCATGTTAGAATGCTGTGCTTAGTTCTTGGAATAAAGAAAGATCTCCTAAAAACAGAATTGTGTACAAGTTCAGAAGTTTATTTGTTAATTTATTTTAAATCTTCAGACAGAAAACATTAAAGGTTGAACAGGGGCTATCTTGGAAATATGATAGTTTTTAAAAAATGTCATCCAAAGATATGTATGGCCAGATCCCTGACAATCATGATAATAATGAAATGAAAAAAGCAAACCGTAGTTAGTGATTGTACCTTTATACCCTGAGTTAACTTGAACCACGTAGTTTCTATAGGTGTGAGTTTGGTTTTGATTTGCCTTTGTGGAGTTCATGGGGGGGGTGGGCTGCTTAAAGAGGTTACTTTTGCAAATTGTCATATTTACTATCGCAAAAATTAACTGAAGTCAAATGTGCATCATTATCACCATCCTGTTGCCGAGCATTTTATGACTTTATGACTGGTGCATTTATTTTGGTCCGATAACAATACGAGGTAAAACATTTTTTAAAATTACATTTAAACTTTAAATAGGGGCTTTCAATGAACGAACAAAACTTGCAACTTTTATTGGGTATCTAAGATTAACCGGAGACGATGCATCTTGGTAAAGTCGGTCCGGCGGCTAGGCTGAACTTCAAATGAACACGGAAGCTGGAAATAACGCATCCGTTATCACTCAGGGCTCCAGCCTCAGCCTCTTAATTCGGCACGGGTGACTAACAATAGAGGGCGCTAGAGCAGACTTACGGTAACACGCTGGCTACATGGAACTAGAAAACTGTTTACAAAATTAGACTGTAACTTGTGTTGAGTGCCACAGTACATACGTGGAAGTCTATCTCTGTTCTGCAGTATGTGCGAATCAGGGGACGAGGTTTTATCTGATGTTCATATTCACATTCCTCCATCTTCCAGACTGTCAAACGGAGGACACGGTAGGTCCAGCGACTGGAATGACTTCAACTGTTTTAATTGCCCGATGAGTGATGTTGTTGAATATATACTATAGCCTACACCTAGCATGAACTAATATAAGGGTAAACTAAGTACCAGCATCTAACATGTCTACCTCAGCACTTGATTAACGTGCGTTACCGTATAGTCACCAGGTCCCTAATTTTGCCACCTACAAGATTCATTGGTTTTCACAGTAAGTGGTGAAAGGCACGTGGCAGCTATACCGTCATGTGCGTACCAGAGTAGATGATGTCAACTCAGAATTGTTACTAACAGTAGCATCCAGTGGCAGTTGATGTAATTTTTTTCTCCTTCTTTTTTCTTCACTTCACTTTATTTTCCATGTAATATAAGAAGATAGCAATGGTACATATTTAGTTGATGGATGGAGACCCCCAAGAAGCATTGCTTGTCGAGTGGAGGATCCCTAGACACTTTTGACAACATTTCAAGATCTACAAACATTATTACGAGTTAACTAGAAAAAATAAAGAGCACCAATAAATCTTTGTCCTTTACCAGTGTAATCAATTGTATGTTCTTTCTGAGAGTTTGAAAAAAAAAGAAAGAGAGAAAGCACAGGGCAAACTACAGCAAACTTTAGGTGGGACTTGAACTGAAATCCACAAGCTCCAGATTACTATGATACATCTTAACAACTTAACCGCAGGGCTGACTCAGTTCTGCATCAAATCGAGTCTATAAATTTCCCAATAGTATGGTGTCATGTTGCATTATTCACAGCTACCACAAGGTTCTACTTTGAAATCCCCACATCGAAAAATCAACCAAATGCCTCCTTGACATTGCCCAAGGTACATGTATGTGGAAAGCAGATATTAGAGTCCAAGCACCAAGGAGCTCTTGATAATGATGATGATGACGATGACGAATCTGTAACCATGACAACTGTAGATGAGGATGGAGACATGGTTGTTGTCAGGAAGAGAATGGGACAGAAGGAGAGAAATGTCATTGTCATTAGTAAGCCTGAAAGTTTGGTTTTCTCTCATTTGAAGCACTTGTCAAATTTGTAAGCCGTTACAAGGTATCAAACTCTTGAAGTCAGATGTTACAGTTCACTGTCTGGATTTCTAAAAAAAAATAGCTGCAAGTACGTAACACATTTTGCAGCTGCACTAATTGTCCATCACTTAAGATACTCTGTCAGATGTTACTCAAGCTTGCTTGGGGGGAGCGAGTTAGCGTAGCGGTTCTTTCCTTGCTTTGCACCAATGAGGTCTGGGTTCGAGTCCAGGCTTGGCCCAGGCTTTAAGTGCATTTGGTTTCCAGTCTATACTCGCTTTGGTAGGTGTTCTCCGGGTACTCTGGTTTCCTCCTGCCTCTGTGGGACCTTCTTCCTAACTCCGTAATGTGATGCTGATTAATAAAGTGTATGAATAAACGTACAGTTATTGGCGTAAATAGCCTGAGTTGCTGAAAGCGCCATTAGAACAAAACAACATCAATTACTCAAGCTTGAAGGAAAATTGTGGAAACGGCACTAAAGGTTTCAAACTTCTCTGCTGTAGAAAAGTAGTGTATGTAAGATCTCATTGATATCGGAGGATTTGGGGTTGTTAGGGCTGTCTCTCAGGACTTTTACAGGCAGGTATTTGTGTTCAAATTATTGATGATGATATTTAAAATTATCAATGTTTGTTTTTTTCAGACCATGCCATGGCCACCACACTAAGTGATGTTGGATTACAGGTATAAACTCTCAGCCTTTGTGTCACAACTCTCCTTCAGTAAAGACAATCAGCCAGGAGCCAGTCTCAAGCAGGATACCAGTATATGCCATGGGGCAAACCTTGTCTCTGCACAGACAATTGTGTTCAGTAACTGAAATCTTGTAGGCTTCTACTAGATTGGATTTTTGAATGAATTCTAAAGACCATGGTCATACTTCTCACTTAACGTATTTTCCCTAATCACTTGGTGTCAAATTGTATATTTACGGTTCTAGGTTTGGCAAGGATGTCTGCTCCTCTGCGATTTCCTTCTAACACACCGAGAGATGTTCAAGGGCCGGGTCGTCTTGGAGTTAGGGTCAGGGGTCGGGCTGTGCAGCACTGTCATGGCAATGACAGCATCCCATGTGTTTGCAACAGGTACACCTCTTTGAAGCAAAAGAATAGGTGTGATAGAATCCCTGGGAATCAGAGTAGCCTAGCGGTAGGTAAGCTGATAGTACTTGGCAACCAAGCTGAGGGGTTTCTGACCTGGGCCAGCTGCAGGGGCCAAGTTCATAGAGCTGCTTAAGCACAAAATTTGCTTAAGCGCGAAAAAACTTTACTTGATAAATCAGGTAACCAGCCAAAATTCCATGTGATGTATATTGTTCTGGGATTGTATTTAGCTGTTTTTTTGTTAAGCATGACAATCAGATAGAGTTTGAGCTGGTAACCTTTGTTTCTTAAGCAAAGTTTTTCCCGCTTAAGCAAATTTTGTGCTAAAGCAGCTCTATGAAATTGGCCCCCGTGTAGTGGCTAAGTCTTACCTGTGGGTTGGGACCTCCCCGCCTGTAACAAGATACCACGGTATCTGTTTTTCTTTTGAAAAATGCCATAAGAAATGGCTTTTTTGAGCGTAAGTACGTGTGAAGCAGAGACTATATTTTTTCAGTCATTCATGACTTTGATATACATGTACATATATGTTAAGTCTTTCTAGCCATTGAAAAATTTGTTTGTTTTAAAGTTTGTTTTATTCTCTATTTAAAGTATTTTCTGGCTTTTGTAAATCTTTTACAAACCCTGAATGATCATTTTAATCAGTTCAGTAATTGCTGTTACTGTTGCTGTTTTAGATATAGGGACAAGTGTATTGGAGTTGTGCCAAAGAAACATCACCCACAACTATCACTACCTGATGGGTCACTCGGATGAAAATCAAGAAAGAGCAGAAGTCCAAGTGAGAGAGCTAGACTGGTTTCAGTCCACCAAGAGCTCAGGTAAATCAGGGAATGTCTCTGAGCTTCAAGTGCAGGCCCACTGTCATTTGTTCTAATTACTTGCCAGTTAGGAGAGTGTTAGTGTGAGATTGGTAATTATTTTCTGTGCCAAAAACATTAAAAGTTGATTCACAAATGAAGATTTTCACTCCCCAAAGGCTGTTTATGAATAATTCCCCTCAGCCTGTGAGGAAGGACTTCCAAGATTTGCTTCAATGGGACTTGAACCCATGAACATCTAGTTACAAGTACATGCAGTTTCTAGTGATAAAGGTCGTTGGCTACTCAGCCATTGAGCTTGTAGTGGCCTTTTAGGATCTGCAATGGCTTAGGAACGAAACTGTGCTTTATGGAGTGAAATTGACTTCCAGTTTGGAAAATATGAACCGAACAATTTTCTGATTGATGAAAAAATAATAACTTGTTCACTATTTTGAAAAGGAAATTGAATATGATTTTGTGTGGAATTGTTTTCCAGATCATCCCGGTCCGTTTCAGTGGAGCAAGAAAGATATCGAGAAACTTGGCGAAGTCACTGTTATCATTGCTGCAGATGGTAAGAATTGTCCAGGTTTGTGGTGAGGGCATATGTTTGGGTGGGATGGAGATATGTCCGTCCTGCTGCCGATGACCATACTTTCTCACGCATACATTTGCAGAGAGCATGCATTCTATCGACGTGACTTTGCCAAACAGAAGAAGTGGAAAGGAGGTTTAAAGTAAGGGACAACTGACAGTCGGCTCTTTGAAAATGAGTCATAAATCACTGAGCTCTTTGTTTGAATGTGTCACTCAGTTTGGTATAATGAAAATGGACGTTGTGTGGATTTGAAAATGTCGAGGATTCCTCTTGCTTAAAAACACTACGCAAGATTCTTTCAAACTCAAAAGTGGCTCTGGCGACATGAGACTGATTTTTGCAGAGCGGATCACATATTATAGAGTATGGTTCAGCATCTGTGCACCTGCTTCTCCTTTTTGGTTATTTTGTCCTTTTTTCTCTTCATCAGTTGTATATGATGATGATTTGACTGATGCTTTCTTCAACACTCTGATCAGGCTTATGTCATCGGGAAAAGACAAGACTGCATTTATAGCTCTAGAGAAAAGGTAGTGTCCCCTTCTTTATTAAATTGAAATTTTACATCAGTGAACAACGATGAAAATGACGAAAGTATTTGGATAAAATTCTAAAGTGGTAATACCACACACATAAGATAGTATTACTTCAGTAGATTTTAGATTGGACGATTGTACTGCACTTAAGAATTGCATACAAAATTTACCATCTTTGTCTGTTGCCCAAGTTGTAATTGGGTAGAGTTCATGTCACTGAAGCAACTTCAGCTCTGAACATGTTGTGTGGATCTTTTTATTTTCCTCACGACTTATTAACTTTTCGATGTTCATTTTGTAGATTGAATTTTACAATCGAGGATCTCAACGTGACTTGCAAAGCCTATGATCACTTCCAGTTGCACATCAACAGGTTGGTCTCCTCTCAAGATGTGAAATACTGCGTGGAGCAACTGCCTGTGAATTTCCCACAGTGCTTCCAGTATTGCAGGACCGAACAGCTGGTAAGAGGAGACTAGAAAAAATGTCTACCTTAATCAGGTCAAATAATAAACTCTGACATCGTTATGGAATCTTAATTTAGTACCTCCTTTGTCTTTGACAAAATGACATTTTCAGGTTGAAATGCATGTACCTCATTTCATTCTGAATAGGAATTATGGAAGATGAATTTGGTAAGGGAGAAGAATATACCAGTAGACTGATATCCAACTGCTGACTACTGCTTGCCAGCCTTGTAACTAACTCTCTTGCCAACCAGCTAGTTAGCCAGCCAGGATGTAGACTATCTGATGGGTTAGTTGCCAACAGTGCCTGCTAGCCAAACAGCAAGATTGGATACGGGAGACAGGCATTCATTTGCAAGGCATTGTGCAGCCAGCCAACCAGCCAGCTTATTAGCCAGCCAGCCAGCCAGCCATATGTTACCTCAACAGGAATGAGGATATATCCTGGACATCAACTCTTCGTCTATCCTTTGCCTCTTACCAACAAGGACTATGTCCCACCACACGGCAAATCAGTTCTAGCCAGCCAGCTCAGCCATCCATGGTGTAGGATCGGCCATCTAAAAACAGAGGGCTAGTCCACAGTTGCCGTGAACACCAGGCCAAGCCAAATCAGTAAGCCCGCGTACGAGGCGGTGCAGTGAGCCATATTCGTACAGCCAACCTACCCACACACTAGACAGAGCTGCACACAACAACAGCTCGATCGGAGACCTTCCAGAAGACAAATGTTATTCAAATGAATGAAAAACTGGTGAGTATCCGATATGAACACTGTCTAGTATTTTTTTAAATTAGAAGAAAAGTTCGTTGAAAATCTAGGTTGAAATCAAGCCTCCAATAGCATTCCTTATTTGTGATTGTCCAGTTATTAGGGTCCACTGAAATGGCTATCATTACAGTGTCCATCCTGAGGACATTGAAAAGATGTCTGTTTAGAGTGTGTTGAGAAAACTACGGTGGTTTGACGTGCAATGTGTATCTATTCCTATTTCTTGGACAGGATGAGACACTGATGGAATGTCAACGTCATATTGTGACCTTCAGACAAGTCTATAACCATCTGCCATCTGTGGACTGGGGAATTTTGAACAGTGTTCGGAGGAGCAAGATTGCAAACGGGGGGATAGATGCAAGGGTAGGCTGGTAAACTGTTGGTCTGTGAATGAGCCTTTGCGACAGTTTGTGTGTTGTTGCCAGAAAAAATATTTGAGTATTCTACATGGAAACTCAGTGACGTTTATCATCATGATGATAAGCTTTTCCTGTGGTACAATATCTTGAAGTTGGGCATGATCGGTCAGTCTACATGATCATGCAATCTAATTCTAATTTTATCTCCCTTTCTGGAAACAACCTTTCACAACTGTGAATCAGAAAACAAAAATGACTTGCTGAGGGTGGAATTATCAACAAATTGTGCAATAAGATCGACCAATCGTGCAAGGATCAAGAGATCAAGCAAATTGACCAATCTCACCCAACACAGGCTCCGCTGGTGACCAAGAGCAGGCGTTTTTACACCAATATCCCGCATGGTAGACGGTCGCATGCACATGCGTGTACAGTTGTTGATTCACTCCTTAATCACATGATCAATGTCTACCCGGAAAGCAATCTTGGATACTACTCTTCTGCTTGTGCATGAACTTCACAGCTTACTTTGTGAGAAATGGTTTTATGATAGAATTATCAGATGCTGTTTAGGAGGAGACAAGACTAGGGAAGAGATGGGGTCAAGGTCGGTTCATGTGTACATTTTCATTTACATTTGGTAAATCAAGAGTCTTTTTAAAGGATTGAATATTGCGGAAGGGATGAGATTGTAGTAACTTGGCCTGATTGCAGTCAGTTGAGGAATCACCATGGAATGTGTGCAGTGAATGTTGTTATTTCTTTTGAATATTCAAATAGCCCGAGCTTTGAGCTTTCTGGTGAGACTATTTCAAGTTGCAAATCCAAAAATGAGCTTAAGATCATTGACCTGATTTATTTTCAACTTGCTTGTTGGACACGTCAGTTTTCTGGAATTCATTGGAATGTAACACATATACCAGTAGTACACTGTATTATTAAATAAAAGCAACGCTTTGTTAAGAGTCAACTGGAGTGTGTAGTAGTTTTTCTTTTAAAAATAAATTTTTGATTTATCATTTCTCGAGAATTTACAGTTTTTCATACACGTGAAAACCCACTTTTATAAGGCCGCTTAAAAATTAAAAATAAAAAAGACAAAAAATCAAAAACAAACAACGATAGGAAAAACTAAAACCAAACCGAACAACAGACACACAAACAATTCTGTGTGTCAGTTGTGCAGCCAGTTTACCAGACAGATTGCTTTAAAATCGTTTTTTAGCTGTCGGCAAAGTTGGGTTGCTGCCCAGGGCGACAAATCAGTGCTAATCGAATCCAGTGGTCAAAATTGGTAAAATGCACACCCACTACCGGAACTACCTCGGTCGCTTTGCGGCGGGATTCTGGTACTTCGCTCAGTCATGCCTGTACCTGGACGGGGGTGAGGGGGCGATCTTGTAGATTTGAACTGTGAAAATGGAATACATGTACTTCAATCCAGGATTAATTCTCACAGCGTTAGGAAAGTATGCGGGGAGGGGTCCCTCTAAAAGTTATCCGAACAGATGACAAAAGTGATGAAAGAGGAATTGGCGTTTAGGAATTATTTAAGTATTTTTGTTGACTTTTGTTCATTAAGTTCTTTGTATTTTAGGGATTGCGTGGGAATTATCCTTTTTTTCGGTGACCAAACGCGCGTGTGGCGACATATTCCCATTTTTTCCCAAATGTTTGACCTTTAGTTAATTTTGCCCTTTATATCGTAAAAGCTGGAAGAAACGTCTGAGGCAAATTCCCGAAGAAAGGTTTACAGGTATTCCTGGTACCATTTGGCCCATATTGTGCAAATTTTATGCTTTCTGGGGAGGCAAAACATATTCAAAACTGTAATTGTGATTTTGCCGGATGATTCTACAGGCTTGGACGATTTAATCATGATTAAATTTGTTTTATTTGGTTAATTTATCAGATAAATTATTAATTTGTCTTGTTCAATTTCAAAAGGTAGTTGGGTTATAGATGATGCAAGAAGAGGTTGAAATATGAACAAAATTAAATGCATGACAGGTGACAATATGATAAAAGCTTTGCGTATTAGTTGGGTGCCGAGTTCGTGATCGCGATTGAAGTTCTTGTCTTCATCCAGTCACGTCGGCCGCGACCGGCATCTGTCATTGCCGCTTGAACCCGGCTCGATCGCCTCCGGCAAATTCAAAGCAAACAAAATGCATGAACGTACATGGACAGTACTACGCGAAAAACGTCTATCACATATATATACTTCTTATATACAAAGCACTGGACTTGGTCTCATTTTCAACCTGATTTCAATTGTTATTAAAGTATTTGATAACTGCTGTCTGCTGAAATTTCTAGAACTCTTACAATAAATGGGATGGACTTTTTGCATGTTCATGTACACTGTACATGGAATCCGGCGCTCAAATCACGGTGGAAGAAATAGCTCAAATACACTGACTTTTTGCATGACAATGTTCTTAACAACGAAATTGGAAATTCGAGCTTAAGTATATAGGACAATCTCTTAACAGATAATTTTTATAGGCATGGGAAGAAATTTGTCATATAGAAGACCCCAAAAATCCAACTTTCATTTCACGAAGTGACCGTCACGGCACTTTCCAAGTTCCCCTGCAATAACATCACGGCGTTGTTTATAGACACGACAATCTTCCAAAAAACTTCAAATTTGTCAAATTTTCGTTGAAAATATGTGAAGAAAATATTATTCTGGACAACACATTCACACCAATGCATTGTGCTATCTGTTTAAAGTGAGAATTACTGAGCATTTTTGGTCAGGAATTCTTCAGAACCGATCAATCCGACTAGTTGAAAATAGAAACGTCACGGTGAAAACAAAGCATAACAAAGGAGTGTGGCACTGATTTTGCATTGAAAAGTCGAAGTTTATAGCTTGTAAGCAGCCTGTACGGTTAAAATGCGCGTAGACTGTGATTTTACAATAGCTATTTGTTGAATGAGACGGGGCTTTTTACTTTAAATGCAATAATTATTTTAAAAATTCGGCAAAAAACGGGGACATATTTTTCGCTCTTCGGTTTCAGAATGTCTATGACGTCAACTTTTTTGACCAAAGGTGACCTCGGCTGTAGATTAAACACAGCACATACATTCCCAAATTTGATTCATATTTCCCTATAATCCTGCAGGTTTTGCTGATTGTAGACCAAATATCGATACCAAGAACAAAAGTAGGAGTGTAATATTTCATTTTTATGTGGTATAAATGCTGAATTTGGACGAAGATTTGAGTGCGTCAAAGCCTTAGAGAGCGCAAAATGAATTGTCACAAGATGGCGTCACCGTATTTCTCGTCCTTCCACCCAAATTTCAGACAAGACTTTTAGACTAAATCAGAACTCTGCATTGATGGAGGAATTCTCAGTAAAGAAATATATATTCCAGTTTTCATGTGTTGGACTTAATATCGGTTGAAAAATTGTTATTTCTACCAAAAAAGCGTGTAATTTTTATCACGGTGAATAAATGTATTTTCAACTTTCGTTTCCGCTAGATTTTTCAGTATATTAAACGGATTTCCTGTAAGTGAATTACATCCAACATGAAATTCCATTCCATTCTCAATCCAGTGCCACCAAAAACAATGAAAAGCGTGTGTTTTTTTCCCCAAAATATTCGTTTGAAAAAATGACTACTAACACAGATTTTAGCACAGCGTCCATTTTCTGCCCCACTCCGTGGAGGGACCTGTTCCCCAGGTAATCATAATTGGTGACTCATACTACGTCCGCAACAAGGCTAGATATTGAGCTACGCATTCGCAGCAATTTCATTATCACTCGTCTGTGAAGTTTTGACTTGCGTTCAATCAACTACTTACTTATCATCATGGCAGAGCAAACTGCTGTCGCCGCCAAGCCATTGAAGCCCAAGAAGAAGGCTGCGCCCAAGAAGAAGGCAACCCATCCGTCAGCCGGGGAGATGATTCTCTCTGCTGTTACTAACCTGAAAGACCAGCCCCGCTCTGGTTCCTCTCTGCAGGCCATCAAGAAGTACGTTCACGCCAACTACAACCTGCCAGCAAACTACGACAGCCACATCAAGCGGGGCATCAAGACCCTGGTGAAGTCTGGGAAGCTGACGCAGACCAAGGGCAAGGGGGCCAGCGGGTCCTTCAAGCTGGACAACAAGGCAGCCAAGGCCTCTGCTTCGCAGAAGGCAAAGAAGGAGAAGCAGCGCCAGCGGGCCAAGGCTCTGAAAGAGAAGAAAAAGGAGCAGGCCAAGGCCAGACGGGAGAAGAAGGCAGCCAAGAAAGCCGCCCAGAAGGAGAAGTTGAAGGAGAAGAAGAAGTCCAAGTCTCCCAAGAAAAAGGCTGACAAGAAGAAGTCTCCCAAGAAGACGAAGAAGCCTGCGGCCAAGAAACCCGCCGCCAAGAAGCCTGCAGCCAAGAAACCAGCACCCAAGAAGCCTGCAGCCAAGAAGTCCAAGGTCAAGACCGGCAAGTCACCAAAGAAGGCCGCCAAGAAGACTGGAAAGAAGGCCGCTAAGAAATAGACTGCTGGGTACCAACCCCCCCCCCAAAAAAACCAACGGCTCTTCTCAGAGCCACCACATGCTCAAAAAAGGGATAACTCAAGTCTGTCTGTAAGTAAATAAAAATGGAAACTTGCGCATATATAGGGGTGAATAAAAGAAAATGCCAAAGTTAGGCCTACTAGAAAACCTTAAAAATCTATTATGGTCTCGGTGACTCATCTTACACATTTTAACAACTCCACCTTTCGCTCTTTCCTACAGAAACGCGCGCAATTTGCGAGAGCCACCCCTGTCATGCCTGTATTTCCCGCCCTCGCATTTGAGTGTAAACATACGCACTAGTCTTCACCTGTTCCTGAGCTGAACGTGGCGTTGTTTACTTAAGCAAGAGCCTACAGTGCGCTGTCGGTGGTCGAGAGACCCAACATCTTTTGAACCGTAAGCATGTTTACATAACAGCGCCCTCTCTAGGATTTAGCTATTTTATTTTACTTTCCTTTTCCTCGCTGCCCGCCAATTTTAAAATGGTGATAGTAATGGGGAAGGCGGTACAGCTGTGTGGATGGTAGAAAATTAAATAAAACGCCTAAAGAAGTCAAGGGAGCATGAACCTGTATGGCTGTTCAGAGGGTCATTACACTGTGATACTTTATGAAATACACCAGAAATTGCCTTTCCCTCTTTTTCAAAAATTTTTAATTCCTTCCAGGATTCAAGAAAACTGGGGATTTGAACAATTCTTAACAGTACAGTATATGTAATTTGGTACATATGCAAGTACGACAGTGTTCAGAGGGTTGAGAGTGCATGTATAAATCTAAGCTTAGTTGTAAGCAACTTGGGCTTACAACTACATGTAATACTTTCTAGGCCGTAGCAGCCATATTTTTCAAGTACATGTATCAAAGCACACAATTACATGTATTTTAACATCACCATTTCCATAAAATAAATTAATTATAAAAATTCAATGCGCCAACAAGTATACAAAACCAGTATTTACAAAAATATCGTTTTCATGTAACATGTAAATGAAATACATCTCCCAAACTGATCATTAGGCTTTTCCCCAAAACTATGAGGGCTGAATCAGAGAAATACTGTAATTGTTTTTTTAACAAAATAGGTTCCAAATTAACATTTGGACAAGTACATGTACAGTACACTGTTTTTGCAATGAATACTGAACACTTTTTTTACAAAGGAAATCGACTCTCCTCGACCAAAATGGTGGAGTTCGGCCTTTCGTTTCATGATGTGTTCCATTCTATGTGGGGCAAAATTTTATCCCACAACTTGGTCCCAAAGTGTCTCCTCAATACAGAGCCGGCCAGGGCAAAGTCATCTGATCATCTATGAAGTTTGGCTTTTTTGCGCTCTAAATAGCGCTTCCTTGCCTCTGCCACAGAGTCCTCGCTATTTCTTTTGCTGATCTGAACCCGCGTCTCTCCTGACTTCTCAGCTGTGTGAGAAAAAAAAGAGTACAGGAGTTTAGTGTTTCAAAATGAAAAGCACATACTATCATTCATCTATACACTTTATAATTTTTTAGATAGGAAATGTCTCACATTTCGGCTGTTCAATAGCAGTTCTGTCAGAGAACTCCGCTTCGACAATGTCAGTTTCATCAGAAATCTTGGGTGCAAGACATCCACTCAAGGCGTACACATCAAGTTCGTGTAACCGTGGCAACAGCTCCTTAATCCACTCATACTTTACCTGATCATTCAACGAAACAGACAAGCACTCAAGAAAGATTCTGCTTGTTGATTTGTCTTGTTAATGTTGGTCACTGCAGTCAGCAAGCAGTGTGCAGCAGGTTTCCATTTCACATTTGAGAAAAAAGTTCAAAATTCACAAGAGCCACAAAATGGATCTTTTTTAATATAAGTTTAGTTTGTTCATTTTTCCCCCAGTTTTGCGAGTCACCACGCCCGTGTTCCCTGGGAGTCATCACACAGAGACTGATCTTGAGACTTGAGTCAACACAGGAGCCACAGGCTGGTTTGACAAGGGAGGGAGGTAGTGGGAATACATTGTACACCTTTCTCAGGCAGTGACTACTCACTTACATACATTGGAACACTGTTGCATGGTCCTTTTCCGTGAGAGTCCTCCGATTTCCATATAACTTTACATGTACCCTCGGGGTTTAGGGTTAAGACTAAGACTTATCACAAACCAAAAACACAGACTTGGAACCTACGATATTCCTTGTTATAAATATGTGTTTGACTATGCTTCCTTACTAAAATCAGGTTTTGGTAGTATGCATATGGACAAAACTGGATTTGACAGAGAACAATAAAACCTAACTATCCAAAGGTCCTACTAAACCTAATTGCCTGGTCATTTACTCAAACAGCCACACACTCAAAAGGAATCACGGAATAATGCAAGGAAATAAATGTGCAGAAGCATTTGGTTAGTCCAAGAAGGGGGTTTGCCCCAAATATTGTAAGGGGTGTTGTACATACCGAGCAGACAGTTCTCATGTAGACTTTGGACGTCCAGACAACCTCATGGTATATGATCCAGTCTAGGTCCTCTCGGCCAAATAACTAGGAAATCAGACGAACGCCATGACAGTGGGAAACTTGAGTCATTGTCTAAAATAAGGTTTGAAATTAGCTTGTGGTTTTGCTGGGTGTGTATCACCAACGGCAGTATTTGAAAACACTGACATGATGGGTTTTCTGAATAAATGCACAGTTCCTGGCAGTCTATTATTAAACTGGCAACTGTGACAGAAAACGAACATCCAACAAGAAAATATTTAGAAACTTTTGTTCAAAAAGTTAATCTCTATTGGTTGAATTGAATTAGGTATATTACTTGTGATGACGGATGGATAAAAACTGTTGTGCCGTGTCCTTCCATGGTTCGGAAGCCTCGTCCTGATGGTGCCTTCCTGGCAACATTACAGAAGAACCCTGCACATAGGGACCGACTCAACAAATCACCGTGGGTGGAGCTCGATGACACCTTCTCTTCAGGGAAAGCAGATGACTACAATTGACAAGAAAGGAAAAAAATCTCGTGTTAATGCAGGTCAATACAAATGCAGCCTTTGTTTGATTCAGATGGATAAGATTGGAAATTATCTAGCTCTGCGGAGGGGTGAGAGGGGAAAATATACAGATAAGAGATACAGCCTGTCCTAGAGTATATCAAAAGAAAAACATCACAACGCTAGAAAGAATACAGAGACAAGCAGCTCGTTTTTGCAAAGGCAATTACAAAAATACACCAGGAACAGCCACTAAAATGCTCAAGGATATTGGCTTGGAGTCCTTGGAAATGAGAAGGAAAATAAGAAACTCAGCCTGATTTACAAGATGGAAAATAACATGGCAGAAATACCACTCAAGGAAACACCATAAACAGTTTCGTCAAATCCGATCCTCTACTCAAGCCTTTGGAAGTAGTTTTTCCCCATCATCTGTTAAGGATTGAAAGGCGTTACCTGCAAACATCATATTTGCACTTCACGAGAGATATTAAAAGATGGGTTAACTAATGACATGTTTGGACGATCTACGCAATGCGCAGGCTGGTGTGATATGTCCTAACGGACATTTATTTGCCAACTTAACTGTACAGATACACCCTTTAGACCTCAAACCAACAAACCAGAACAGGAATGAAGTTCTTTATTCAGTCTGCCAAGAATATTGACATGCAAGGTGGCATTAATGAAAACCAAGAAAGTATGGTACAGTTGAACTATGATAAGAAGAGCATTGTTCGTATAAAGTCTTGTTTATAACAGGGACAAGTTTCCAAATCTTTGTTTTCCCTAATTGATAACAAAGGTACACAGAAAAACTGTTTTACGTCCCAAGGACTTTGTTAAAGAGGATTTTCAGTCACATTACTTTTGACGGTCAGTGTTCAGTTGACACAGATGTGTGTAGAAATGCTCGCCTTCAAACTCTCTCAACATTCTGAGACTGCCGATGCAAATACACAGATTCAAAAAAGCACAAAAAACAGATAGGGTACACTTCCTGAAATGCCTTCACCTGTTATGTTATGTCACGTAAGAAATCTCCATAGTCGTGTTCCAATGTACGTGTTTAAGTGTCAGGTATAAGTGTTCAAGTATTCACAGTGTTTAATCGGTATTTGGGACATAACCATGTTGTTACTAGAAGTTTCATCTGCCACTCACAGCTTCAAGTCTACTGAAATTTACTCGGGGACTTGGAAAAAGGCTCTGTTTACTAGGGGCTTCACTAAAAACTTCACAATGACAATCTTGAATCATTATTTGGTAGCATTGTACCTTCAGTTGCCTGTTCAAGATGTTTTCCAGCTGTTTGTGGATGCTGGATGCTGTCTTAACTGCTCTCAAGTGTATGTAGTTCCTTCGGCACCATGACGAGGGAGACTCACTGGGAAAGAATCAAATCACATAAACGTCTCAATGTGATGATCTGTGAGGTTAGGGCAGGTTTTCCCTTAATAGAAACATTGACACTGATATTGTCCTGTTCAAGCAATATGAAAGAATAAAGAGGGAAAATGGTTAAAAACTGAAAAAAAGGAACTCAAATTCAGTTGCTGCACTTCTCACAGTTTTAGGAAAGAAAGCAAGAAAAGAGTACAACAGGAAATGATTTTCATATCAATCTTACTTTCGCTCTAACCTGTGTTTAACACAAAGCATTGCCGATTAACAAGCCAACCTCAAGGTTGGGGGCTGATTGCCTGAAACACCCACTTCAGTTAACGACAAGGCACTTGCAAGGACTTAATGGCAGCATGCAACCCACACCAACCTGTCAGCATAACGTCTGTACACGGCAAGGAGTGTGGCAAAGTCATTGTTGCTTCCAGCCATCTTGGCAAGTGTTGCGTGAGCCTTGGCCGCTTCTTTCTGTTTCTCTGCATCTCCTGCCAAAAAAGGTTGAATACAGTTATATTCTGTTTTCCCACGAGCCACTCCCACAAACTAACACCGTTACTCCATGTGGTGATTTGGGTCTCCAGGTCAGTTTCCGGGTTATGCCTGAACCTGTACCACTGTTTCATGGCAGCTGACACATCCCTCAGGTCCCCTCTCTTACTACATTTCATTGTGCTGCTGTGGACGTACAGTAATACACTGTACCAGTCACACCCCAAACAGCTGTGACCTATCAGCACATGTCTGTAAATAATGAGCTTCAGTTGGGTTTGTAGCTCTATGCTGAGAGTGACCACATGGGCCCTTTGGGGTTACTGATCTTTCAACACTCAAATCCAACACCTGGGCTACTTTCCAAATTTCAGCTTCAACTCGGGCTCATAAAACCCAGCTCCAAATGTCTGTCTCTATTATCATTGTTCAATTGGTTTCTGCACAGTGCTGCATTTTGGCAGATATGGGTTCATACCTGGTCTTATGAAGACGTTCTCCACGGACAGCATGGCCGCTATTGGCAGCATCAACTCCTGACACTGGAGGGCGCCAGAGTAGATGACGGCCCTGGCTAGGCCGGGTGGCAAGGGGTATTCAACCATCAGCCGCCCAAGGGAAGTGATGCGCCCCTCCCTGTCAGGTCAAATTTAAAACTTTGAACGAGTGAACTCAGAAGACAATATCTACTGTAACTCAACACAGTGGGATAAATTTCAGGGAGCTAGGTAACTGTCAAAATCATGATCACCATCATACCTGCATCAACAACTTTATTTTTATTTTCACCACCATCATTATTTCTATTGCAACCAGCACCACCACGCCTCAACTGTTTGCATCATTTTACTGTAACCACTAGCAAGAACATCCAATCCAGCATTTAAAGTTTATGATAGATGGCACTCACTTGTTGATTGCACCAAAGTAGTAAAGTTGTCTAAGTGCCTCAAGAAGCATTCTCTCTCCTGGAGAATCAACGTAAGGGAACCTGTTGATATGTTGAAAGTTAGGAAAGAACATTAACAAAGAGAAACCAAAACTCAAGAGAGCTGAATGCTGTTGCTGAAATGTATGACAATATTTGACTGAATTTAACATAAAATGAGTAAACTCAGTTTGCTGATCTGTGCAGTCAAAAGAAGACCTTCTGATTCCATTAGTGCGTATGTTGTCATATTCAGCACGAAGCCTTCACTTCCACATTCCAGCGAAGTACATATATAAGCACTAAGAAAAGACATCTGAAGGAATTACAGATTAACCTGTAAATACCACCAGGAGGTCTGAGAAATCTTGTGAAAGACTGAAGAACGCACAGCCCATCAAGAATTATTTTTACACCAAGCTCAATACATTTTAAAAGTAAAAGAACAGCAACAGATCAGAGTAATCATCATTTTCCTGCAAAGTGGAGGATTTTTGAAGGATTCAGAAAGGTTTCAAATGCCACAGATGTTAACAGGTTATAAAATAATAAATAACCTACTGGAGAATGTTGTGAATCCCCATGCATTTTAAGTTCAGTACCACGCTGGTCAGACTTGTACGCTGGATCTCAGGGGTCATGTCCTCTGACATGATATTCTCATAAAATCCTCTGAAAAAAACAATTAGATTTATTATTGTGACAAGTGACCTACGAAAGGTATTCAGAGACCACTCTAGGCGAGGGCTACATCTCCTCATTTGGGGCTTTTTGAGGTGTGACCATTCAGCATTCAGTGTATTTTATTGTTGCAACATGATGTCATGTAAGCTATGTGTGATAAGTCCATCAACAGATGGACAATGGTCGACAAACATCAGAGGTGAACTTTACAGCAAGTAATGTGTGGGCACAGGGAGTGTTGAATTTTGGATTAGTCCACTGCCCAGTAAAAGACACAAGGGAGTTGGGGTGAATGAATATTCATGAAGTGAACTAATGAATTGTGGGATATCACAATGTTAGAAGAGCATGGCATGATGCATGTATGTACTCTATGTCAATGCGACAACATCTCACAAAAAGAGTCCTTGTTTCCCTTTTTAATCATTTATTCTTGGACTACTAACTCTCACAGAGTTTGTTATAAGGTGTAGCCAAGAGTCCTTTCCCTTTAAGTCAAAACAACTAAGGCAGCGGGAGCAAATCAACGAGAAGACATGAAGTTGGTAGCTGATTTGCCAGGATAAAGCAGGCTTTGAGATGGAGGCCCGGAGCAACAACTCTTACTTGGTGTATATTCTGTAGCACTTGCCCGGCGCTGTTCTACCAGCTCTCCCCGATCTTTGTACAGCTTCGGATCTGGATACAAACACAGCACAGAGCATTTTTCTAATCAAGCCTTTCTCTGATCTTTGTACAGCTTCGGATCTGGATACAAACACAGCACAGAGCATTTTTCTAATCAAGCCTTTCTCTGATCTTTGTACAGCTTCGGATCTGGATACAAACACAGCACAGAGCATTTTTCTAATCAAGCCTTTCTCTGATCTTTGTACAGCTTCGGATCTGGATACAAACACAGCACAGAGCATTTTTCTAATCAAGCCTTTCTCTGATCTTTGTACAGCTTCGGATCTGGATACAAACACAGCACAGAGCATTTTTCTAATCAAGCCTTTCTCATGAAGCAGCGACTTTTCTCCCCCATTCAGTAACAATAGTATCAAGATCACCTTGAAATAGGGACTATCTGCAGTGCATCCAATCCTGTCCGAGGGTTGAAAGATAACTGCTTAACAAAGCCACTGTCCACAACATATCTGTCAAAATTCAAACATAATATAGTAGTATACAACACAATTATAAAAACAGAAAACAACAAAAACAAGGTTGCATTCCATAACTGGCTAATCAACATTCAACAGACCTGCAAAGTTTTCCAAATTTTGTCTGTCTCAGTGTAACGAGTAACAGGGTGAACAGCCTTAGCTGCAGTTCATTTGAATAGCTTATGACTTGAATTCAAACTGGCATATGAAGCAAGGTATGAGACAGAAAGGACCCCCCCCACTTTGTGTTGGTCATTGTTTCACTGGAATCTAAGAAATTATTTTTAGACCATTAGGGGGGATGCGTTAGGTAACAATAGTCTATAGTGTGTACAATGATTGAACACGTTGGGGGTGCCCCTTGATCTCATTTCTTGTTGGATATACAGACTGGAGGTCTTGTGCTGGTCTTGTGAAGGTCTTCGGTTTTGACTTCAACACTCGTCTGTCTCCCCCTGCATCTTGAGTTTTACAAAGTAAAGTTCCAACAGTCGAGGCCCTTACGCCCAATGCAGGTGCATTTTCTGAAACAGACACATCAAACTATCTGAGGCTTAAGTTTTGAGCTTTTCCAACAGTAAACATTTGAAACTGATTGAAAGGCTCGAAAGGAATTAAAAAAAAAATGAGACAAAGTGGAGACTTGGAAACAGCAGCAAAGTAGCAGCGAGACATCATGTTCAATATTAGACTCCAGTCGTTCAATAAAATGAATGAAGTTTTTCTTACTTTATGCCGTCTATTGTCAATGACGTCCCTGCAATGTTGGTAGCAACCACGCACTTCCTAACACCAGTCTCTGCTGGGTGAAATATCCGTCTTTGAGCATCTAGAAAGGTGAAATAAGACAATACTCCACCAAGTGACTAACGTAAGGCGTTTTCAATTTGACACTGAAGTGGAGTTTCAGAGAGATCATTATAACAACATGGCAAAGGATAAAACTATTCTGAGGATGGCCATCAAAAACAGCATATTTATAAGTCTGTGGAAAAATACACCTTTAGCCTTGGGTTAGGGTGGGATGGGCTTGACTGGGGCTGGAGGTGTTCTAAATAAAGAGGCCTGGGAAGAAGAGAAGTTGGTTACAATGGTTACAGGTCCTAGAAAAAAACCATTCCCATTAAATTTTCCTAGAGCAAATTTTCAAACACCTGGTACAACCCAATATAATTTCTTGTTTATTTACTAATTTTGCACAAGGCCAGCAATTGAAACCATCACAAATATGTGTCAACACTCACCAGTTGCCATGGATCCATAGACTGGCAAGACCATGAGGGCTTCTACTGTCGGGTCTCTAACATCGTGCCGGTAATCAATCCTCTCTGACTTCTTAAAGATAATGTCACAGGCTTTTTCAATCTCTGCCTGACCAGTCAGAAATACCAGGATATCTCCTTGCTTTTGCTCCAAGTGAATATCAAGAACAGTGTCCACGACCTAATTAACAAAATTTGCATAATCAAATATTATAACACAGCCAACACCAAAAGTTTCGAGTGATCACTTTTGAATATTCAAGTTATAAAAACAACAAAGAGATCAAGTTTAAGATGGGAACTGATTTTTCTTCACTGAATGTCAAACTGGGAAGTATGCTGCCATGGCTGGTTCGAGTAATCATTTTTTTAAATATAGAGAAGAGATTGAAAATTACCAGAAAATAAAATAAATTTAGATATCTTTGTGAAACTACAGTTTCTGTTGAATACATTCCAAATCTCCAAACTTTGGAATTACCGACTGAAGCACAAGGCTTGTAATCATTGATTCCTTATTATTATTTATGCAAAACACGGATGTTTATATGAAGATGAATATTACATTTTGCTCCAACCAGGAGTTATTGCAAGTCACCAGAGACAAAGTATCACTGAATGGGAAAGTACCATCATCTTTTCACACTTCATTGACATACGCCTTGCCCCTTTGGGGGTATTGTGGGTCGATGGTCACACAAAGTGCCCGAGAATACCGTCCTGTTTAGCAAGCAAGGTATCTTCAGGTTACTTCCCTCTCTGTTAACCGTTCGCCGAGTATGACCACAGACTTGTACCATCCATCTCGGCCACAAACACAAACACGTTCGCACCACAAGATCTTTGGAACTCCACCCTATTTCCGCATTCGGAAAATATATTCGCCCACACTAACCGACCACATTTTGGGTACACATAACTCAACCAGCAATCGGGTAACCTACAAGGAACAAACTGCTCACACCGGATAGAAAAATAAAATTAACATACCACTGGGAAACACCAACATTTCAGCAAAAACCTACCATAATCCCCAAATCGGCTACGATTTGAGCACGATTTTCACTAAAAAAACCAACAAACCAAACTAAAACAACAGTTTCCCTTATCCACAACTTCCGGTCACATCTTACCCAAACCCAACCCTCAAAAAAGCAATTTTTTACCCAAAAAGAAACACACACACCAGCCGAAAACATTGGGATTCCACTTACTAGCGCATCAGCGCACCTTTTAGACAACGCACTGACCAATCACAACGCAAGTTCTTTTGTTACACTTCAGTGCATCCTCTGCCACGTTACACAACCAACAATCTATAAACACCTATCTGGCCACTTCACAACACAACCATTCAGACAACATGTCTAAGCTGACCAAATCTTCGGGCAAGAACAAGATCAAGGCCAACTGCTGAGTTCCACTTTCAGCTTCACCCAGCTCCGACTCGGACATCCCCTGGGGACAACAACAGGCCCCAGATACATCCAGTGACGACGATTCACTTCTCCTATTACTGGATATACAGTCCCCTGATCCACCGTCAACCAGCAAAGAACAAGTCTCACAACAATCACACCGCCTAACTGACACACAATTTAAACGGGTGAAGGCCATTGAAACAAAAAAAACACCAAGCTACATTGACGTCAAGGTGCGGCCACCTCGGCCTCACCACACATTGAAGTTCCAAGACTCCTTCTTCAAACGCTGGGAGAAGCTACAGAACCGCACGGTGCTACTCTTCACCAAGATCACTGCTGAAGAATATTAACAGCAGCAAGACAGAGGATGGTCAAGACGGAGGAACAACTCACCGTTGCCAGGTGAGAGGCCTCCAAACCATCGGTGAAGAACTCCACGGCCAAGATCACGACATAGCCCCTAACCTGTTTGAGTACTTCACTCGGCCAAAAACCCAACCAACAAGAGTGAAGAGGAAACACCAAAAATAAGAAAAATCTCTTCTAGCCAACCAGTCTTTTTCAAGACCACCGCCTCTATAAAAGAGAATTTTTTCAGCCAATGCTGTCATATATAACCACCATCTGAATAAAGGAATTATAATCTGAACCCCGAAGTATTCCCTTTACTTTCACTTCACACATAGTGAACTGAGGAATACAACCATATACTTTAAACGAGATTCCTTGAGTTAACCAAGTCAATCAAAGCAATGGCCAAAAGAATACTAAACAGAGAAAAGAAGAGAACACTTTCTGAGAACTGTTTCTCCACAACTTGCCGAGCCAAAGCCAAAATCACCAAATCCAACCGGATAAATCGATTAGCAGAACAATTTGAAACGTTCATAACCAACCTATCCAAAGCGACATTAACACACACGGAAAAGATCGCTTTAGGAAAAGGTCTCAACTTCATTCCCACCCCCGCTAAACCAAACCGCACCACGCTTATAAAAGACATAGACGCCTTTAACCGAAGACTCAGAATTGCACAACAAACGATCCATCAACCATCCTTTCAAACTTCAATCAACTTGGCATCCAAAATCCACACCTAGTGCAACACTAGAACAATACTTTGAAGCCACTAAATTCAAACTTGCCCACATCAGACTATGATATCGACAAAACAGCATGTCCAAATCTGAACTAGCTGCTCTTAGAAAGGTTAAAATAATACGGACATCGTAATCAAACCCTTTGACAAGGGCAGGGGTATCTGCATTATGGATATCCAGGATTACCTTAAAGAGGGTTACCGCCATCTTGAGGCCCACCATTACACTGAATTGGACCAAGACATAACCCACCAAACCACAGCCCTGGTTCACAACAAACTCATTGAAATGAGAAACAACAACCAAATCGACAATGCCACTCTGAGATATTTAGATCCACTTCCACAGAAATGCCAATGTCCAATCATGTATTTTCTCCCTAAAATACATAAAACCCCGCCACTGGGAGAACCCTTTGTTGGACGCCCAATCATAAGCAGATGCGCAAGCCCAACATCAAAAGTCTCAGAATATATAGACTACTTTCTCCTTCCCATAGTAACCGTGCAACCAACATATGTCTGCAACACAGCCGATTTATTGCGCAAATTGGAAGGAACATCCTTTCCACAAAACGTCCTAATAACCAGCATTGATGTTGTTTCAATGTACACAAATGTCCGTCAAGCAGAAGCAATCCAATGCGTATGCGATGCTCTGGACAAATCCAACTATAATTACACTATCACAAAACCCAACTCAACATATGTCCAATTACTTCTGGAACTCATCCTGGGCCTTAACTGTTTCCGCTTCGGAAACAAATTCTTTCTCCAGAAAATTGGATGTGCCATGGGCTCTACAGCCAGCCCAGAAATTTGTGATATTACCCTTCATAAATTTGAGAACGAAATACTCCTCAAAGCATGCAACATCCTCACATGGAGGCGATATAGAGACGACATACTAGTCATCTACAACGGAAATGTCAACCAATTTCAAAAATTCATTGCTCACATGAACGAACTTCACCCAACTCTGAAATTCACATACAAGGCCTCCGAAACAACTATAAACTACCTTGATCTCATTATTTTCAAAGGAAAATGCTTCCGTGAAACGGGTATTCTAGACACAAAGGTCTACACGAAACCCACGGAAACATTCCAGTATCTCCATAAAACTTCCACCCACCCCACACGTTCCGGGCATTCATATACGGCGAAACCCTCCGTTACACCAGGAACACTACCAACGAGGAGGATTTCAAACTCAAGGTCAAATCTTTTTCGGACAAACTACTCAACAGAGGATACACCCCGACAGAAATCGAAGCAACATCCAAAGTCTCACATGCCGAACGACCAAGGCTAATAAACAATACAAAGGATGTAACAAACTACAAGAACCAAAACAAACAAGTCTTCGTTACCACCTACAACCAAGCCATTAACCACCGTGATCTTCACCGAGCTATAAACAAACACTGGCACCTCATTCAAAGCAATGGACTACTCTCGGAAATCTTTCCGGAACCCCCATTCATTGCTTTCAAAAAAGCTCAAAACATCAGAGAAAAACTAGTGAGAGCTAAACTACCGTCTAATAAAACGACGACCAATCCAATCCCAACTGACTCGGGCTTTTACGAACAACCAGGAGAAGACGACGAAACACTAAATATACTGCTCTCCGTACTTGCCGAACAAACCAAAATGCAATAAAATGGCTGCTCTAATTCCCTACTACTACACAAGCCATTACCCATTCTTGGCCTACCAACTGACCAACATCAATCATAAATTACATGCGAGTTCGTACGATTCCGCTCCCAGAATCACCCACATTGCAACAGATGAGTCCCATACGAAGGGATGAAAGCATGCTCTTGCTATCAAGAAGACTTAAAAAACAGTCCTCTACTCGCACCACCAGTCAATCGACAAAAAACCTAATGATTGGTCTCGTTCTTACAGTATGTCCATCCATAATATAGGACATAAAAAGGCATGAGTTTACATACTCCAACCAGGAGTTTTTACAAGTCACCAGAGACAAAGTGTCACTGAATGGGAAAGTACCATTATCTTTTCACGCAACTGAAATAGCTTATCTACTTCGTTTAATGATAGCATTCAACTTGTATTGTATACGTATTAACCCATTTATTTCATTTGTGAGTACCAGTTCCGATCTTATACAAACATTTGCTTGTACGCTGGAACCCTCATATCATTTCCATTATTCTGATATATGTTCACATGCATCTTCTGAATGATATGAAAATAAACTATACCATATAATTTGCCTTCACTGTATCACCTTAATTCCCACAAATATCAAGTTTGATAATGGTTACCTTGGTTACGTAATTGACTGTTAAGTCCCTCTGCATGTCGCTCTCCTCAATCAGATTGCAGTAGATATTCTTGACCGGATGCAATCTACCAGGGATTTCAAAGACCGGGCAACCCCCCAGGAAGTCTGAGAATTTGCCCTGGTCAAGGGTCGCTGACATGACAATGACCTTTAAGGGGCCTTGCCTTCTTTGGCTGGATGGGGATTGAGAGTTTAGGAAGAGTTGCTTGACCAGGCCAAATAGGATGTCCTGTGGACAGATCATGATAAAAACCTTTTCATTATTAATTAATTTGGGATTTTTGCCCTTGCCCGACGTGTATTAAAACACTGTATACTCAGTGTTTGCCCCAAAGGCTTGTGAAAAAACCACAAGCGTACTTGAATGCGACTCGAACCCATGACTTCCTGCTAACTAATGCAGACGTCTTAACTGACATCCTCCCGGCGCAATCCATCCTTGGAAATACTTTCATTGTTCTGTTTTGTTTGAATGTTTGTAGGTTTCTAACTCTTTCTCTTTTGAATACAAAGAATAGAATCAGCAACCTTCTTTGATATGATCTTCATGAGTTTAAACAGATAACAAAACTTGAATGATACAAAAGCAAGGTGCAGAAAAGCCTGGTTTCATACTGTGTCCAAGCTGCGTTCATGAGCCTCATCCAGAACAATGACACTGTATCGACTTAGCTCCTTGTCTTCAAGAAATTCCCTGAGCAGGCAGCCATCGGTCATGTACTTGATAGCCGTGTCTGGAAATTAATATGATCATCGTAAAAAATCTGTCAGATCAAACTGATATCCCAATATGTTTACTCGGCAAATACACAAGTGTTAACTGTTCCAACAGAAATATGACAAACGTGTCCAAGGTGACAAGATTCTGTATGATTATGCTTGATTAAGGTTGACTTTAAAATGAAGAAAGCAGTGCAGCAACAACACTTGCTTCCGGTGGTAAGGGGATTTAAAAACCTTCCAACTGTCAGACATGAGTCATGGTGGTATTGGGAGTAGGGTTTTTTCTTCTATTTCCTGTTCAATCACGTAAGCTTTCAATCACATTGACAATTTTAAGAAAAGATAGTATCATTCAGGTACTTATTAAAATAAAAAGATCAGGCTGTCCTGTGTTTACATGAAGTGTGCATACAGTCATCTACCACTTTGATGTTCAGAGTCCCATCCTGGAAGATTAAGCCATGTCTGTTGTAACTGTCGCTGTTTTGCATTACTGCTAAGCCTTGTGATCCAAAATCCAAGAAAGAGACACAGGCTTTTATAACAGAGGATTTTCAAGTTTTGGGGGTTTCTTCCATGCGAGAAAAAGCCCTAGAGCTAGGAATAATAAATGTGTAACATTTCTAAAACAAATTGAATAAAACTTATATATATATAACTTGTACATAGTTCAAACACTACAGAAATTTAATCCAGAAAAATTAATCACCTTTGGAGGTGCGATCATCAAAACGCACCTGATAGCCCACTTCATGCCCCAGGATGCACTGCATTTCCTCTGCCACCCTGGATGCCACTGAGATGGCAGCTACGCGTCTTGGCTGAGTGACTCCAACCAGCCCATTTTTGCCGTATCCTGTGTGGAAATTGTATTGGAAATGTTCAAAAACCTTACAAGGTACAGCTGGGGGCAGAAATCACTGACACCTGGAAAAAAAAAAATTCCACTGAAATAGCAGTACTAAAAAATTTTTCACACATTTTGAGTTAAAAGGCCAGAGACATAATGTAGACTGTACATTTTAAGATGGAAAGGTTTCAAGCAAAACAATATAACTTCATATAAATTTGTGCAAGAGTCAAGATTGCGCTCAACAACCATGTACATGTATGTGCATAGCATGAATTGTGTTTGGAGGACTTAACTGTGACAAATCATTATCCTCTTCCTAACTTAGGAAAAAAGAGAGATGCATAAAAATGTGTGAGGCTGGTTCACAGCGAAATACACTTTGCAAAAAAAAAAGCTGAACAGGAGATCAAGTCACATCTAAACATGGCTAATGCTGACTTAATATTTGCATTCAGAAATAAGGCAATTAGCTAGCCCATGTAGCCAAATGACATACTGTACACAGGTACAGGGTCATGCAGTTTAGCATCAAATGTATCTATTCATGTTACTGCTCATTTTCACGGTCTTTAACTCCTTACTTCTGTTTTGGATGTTCAGTGACTGTTTGTCACCTTTTTTCTTGTCTGTTTTCAGTGTTTTTGTCCTTCGTCCAATTGTCTGTCTACAGGCTGTTCTCTACAAGCCCTTGCTTATATCAACAGATACTTCTGCCACACTTATTGATAATTTTTAACAAATGTTTCACTCTCAGCAAAATCAGGTATAATAATAAGTGATATATCTGATTACCTACCTGTATTTACACTAACGCATTGTGGTATATCCAACACTTTTTCTCATGTTCAACATACTTGTACTGCAACTCGGAATGTTACTCTCGATAATTTCCATACATGTAGGTTCCATGATGAGCTTCTGTCTACCGATTGGACAAGTGTTTTTGTAAGCGACAATCCAGACTTGGCATTTAATGAATTTATGGATAAATTCAACAATGAATTAGATGATACTATCCCACTTGTTTCTCACAATTATAAGCATAGATCTAGATCCAAACCAAATGCACCCTGGTTAATTCACTCGCTGCTGAAGTCCATTAATAGAAAAAATAGACTATACCGGCAGTATTTGGCTCATCCCACTGCATCACATAAATGGGAATATACCAAGTACAAATATATTTTAACTGACTTTTTGCGAACATCTAAGCGCCAATATTACACTCGTCAATTTGACAAGGAAAAAAATAATATTCGCAATACATGGAAGATTATTAACTTTGTCTTAAATAAAAATTATCTACTGCGATTGTCTCTAGTATTATACATGAAGGGAAGTTGATCAGGGATCAGGATCAAATCGCTAACCATTTCAACAATTATTTTATAAACATAGGTCCCAATCTGGCTAAACATATCCCCTCTTCTGAGACTTCATTTATTGATTCCTCAATGAGCCAAGCCCTAATTCCCTTTTCTTTAAACCACTTGATGAGCTTGAGGTTCTTAACATAATAAGAAAACTAAACGACAAAAAAGTGTTGGGCATGACCTAGTTAGTGCATCGTTAATGAAATATTCCTCCTCAGCAATTTGTAAACCCTTGGCCAGTATCATTAATCTTTCTTTCACAACTGGTATCGTTCCTAAACAATTAAAGATTGCAAAATTAATTCCTGTGTATAAAAACAGTGATCCTAATAGCATCAACAATACCATTTCAATATTATCCTATTTTTCTAAAATATTAAGAAAATGCGTACATATTCGTATTCTTAAGTTTTTAAATAAATTTAGTCTGGTAACTGACTCTAAATTTGGTTTCCGTACCAATCATACTACTACTCATGCAATCCTTGACTTTCTGGACAAGGTTTCTTGTGCTATTGATAATTCCAAACACACTCTGGGGATATTTCTTGACCTTTCTAAAGCATTTGATACAATTGATCATGACATTCTATTGTATAAATTGAATTATTATGGCATGCGAGGAGTATCCCTGGAGTGGTTTAGAAGCTATCTCTTGGACCGAAGACAGAATTTTTAACTATTGGACAGTCAAATTCATATACATGTGTATACTAAAAAGGGCTCTTCGCATAATTTGCTCTGCTGATTATCGTGCTCATGCAGACCCTCTATTTGCTCAGTGTAGGACTCTTAGAATTAAGGATATATATTACCACTAACTTGGGTCTCTCATGTACCAGTTTACTACAAATACCTTACCTTCTCTTGTTCAGGAATGTTTATTTGTAATCTTGACCTTATTTCACTCATCTAGCCTCTCACTTTCACCCCACAAACCTGCACTATCCTTGCCCAAAGAACTGTTAAATATGAGGGACCCAAGTTATGGAATTCATTATCAGATTCACTTAGAAATTTAAATACTCTGTCAGCTTTTAAAAAGAAATATAAGATCTCTTTGCTAAATACATATTCGTAATTCGTACATACACATATTTTTGTGTTTTTGCAATTAACACTTATATCTTAATTTAACATACCATGCTGGTTTCAGGCTGCACAAACTTGCAACTACATGTTTACTTGTTTTGTCTGTCTTTGTGTGGTTTTGTGTGTGTGTTTGTAATTTAATAATTAATGTTACAAACGGGGCCCAAATCTACAAGCATTGCTTTCATTGGGTACCCCTCTACAGCATCCTTTCTAAAGTGTTTCGTAGTATCATTCAATCATATTTATGTATCTATTAAAAGTTGTATTATCGTAATTATTATGCTGTAGAAAATGAAATAAATCTTGAAATGCTTCAACATTTTCACTGCTTAATTTGACTTTTTAGGATGTATGTTATCACCTTGAGATGGCTAATCATGCTAATGTTATAAACTACCGCAAGGGAAAAGGAGTGATGTCCGTGTATGGAACTCTTGCCTTACTTATGCTACCACTCCCTCGCTGGAACTGTACTGCCAGCCTACGGGCTTACCTTGCTGGCGGCACAGGCCTTACCATGCTTACTGATACTGATAGGTTAGGCCTAGTAGTAGTAGTATAGTAGTAGTAGCCTAAATATTACTAGTCAGTGCTAGGAAAAACATCAAAAATGAGAACAAGAACAACAAACCTGCTTCATAAAGGAACTGCGGAAGTTGTGTTGACTTTCCACTCCCGGTTTCGCCAACAATCACAAGGGACTGTGAATCCTGAACAGCCTGAAGAATGTCTTTTTTGTGTTTTTGAATTGGAAGCGGAACCGAACCGGAACCATCATCAGTCATGGAGGCTGCCATCTTGAATGATTGGTTACGTAGCGAATGCAGAGGCGCCAGACTATTGTTAAACATAAAGCTATAAATTTAACAGTTGAATCCTGGACTTCCTTCCACCACAACTCATACACATACAATATGCGAATAGCAACGGTAAACATCTTTTCATTATGTTGTGCAATAAGTTTGTCGATGTGTGGTGCAATTTTGTCTTTTGAAGCTAGAGGCTGTATAAACATGATAAAAGAAGATCAGAAATCACGTTGTCTCTCATCAGTACACAAAGCACGGGTTGCTTGCCCAAGTCGTCAGGTTTTCTGTGCAGGAGTGTGATCAGATTCAGTGGTACGGTGACGTGAACAGCTACTGCTATATACAGGTAAGGGTGGGTTCAGTGCAATGGGTACCGACCACTGTCGGCTGAGCATGGCATTATTAGTCTTAGGAGTGATGAGGGGGCAGGGTGTGATTAACTTTGTATAATTTCAGGTAGTTTCGCTCTCTTGTCAAGTCTTTTAGATCAAAGGACATGAAAGAATAAATGAAACATGTATGAAATCAGGTTTTTAAATGTACATGTAGTGTCTTTTGACATCTCGGTGATTTCACTTTGAACTCATTCTACATGTAAGTTAAAGTACATCCCCTGTCTGTGATACTGTGGAGGGATTCTTTTGACACTCTCTTAACATCATCTTTGACATCTTTTCTTAAATTTGGACATGGGCAGCGATAGCAGCAAACATGATAATAATGTTTTTTTTTGAGAGTGGGAATTTTGGTCCTGTCAGTTTAATGCACTGAGTCTGAGCATTGCACATGTATGTACATGTATTGAACTATAATCACGAGCTAAGATTTCTAAAGCTAGCTTTCCAACAGATGCAGTACATGTATGTGAGCTATTTTACAGAGAAATAAAAGGCTGAATGAATTGAAAACTTCGGTTTGAATGTTCAGCTATTAATTCCTGAACATCTGTGTGATGACATATTAATAAATATTAATTTTCTTTCATTATGAAAACACAATATGCAGCTTCTGACTAGTGCTGGCAAGTAATGACATTTAAATTGTCAAGAAACAAGGCAAGGCAGCTCACAGATGGTACATGTGGAACACTGTTGGATGACATTCCAGCATACACCCATTGCCAATGGTTCAAATTCAAAGTCAGATTTCTAGTATTCATTTACAAATTCAAGTATTAATACAGTGTCATTTTTACAGCATATGTCTTCATTCCTTGCAATTAATCCCAGATCATGGCAGAGGCTCTGGACCCTTATTCTCATTTCTCAGAGGATCTGTCTAGTGAACTGGAGGCCCTCCGTGCAATATTTGTGGGTGAGGGAGAATTTAAAGTTGAGAAGTTACCAAGAGATGGAGACTATTGCTGTGTGGTGCAAGTGCAACCAGAAGGTCTGGCTGTGGGTCTGCAGTTCTCTCTACCTGGTGAGTCTGGCTTGTCTGTAGCCAGTGCACTGGGATCAGTATTGTAGTGGATACCATGACAAGACCAGACACAAGACCATTACAAGACCAATCATTACTAACAGGGTGAACAGTGACAGAGGAAAGAAAACCGTTGCTGTTCACTGAAGTAGCTTGTTACATGAATTCGGACTGTGATGGTCCGGTGATGGCTGTGAGGGGTCTCAACTATAACACTGCCCAGAAATCATGCCTCGATACCGATTGTTGGAATAAACCTTTACCTGAGAGCCTTTGACTCACTGTTCTCAACCCATGCCATCTCAGGCCCTTCAAACTCCCCACAGAGGTCTTGCAGGAGTTTAGAAGATTGAGTAAAGTACAGCCTGACCATCATTGCTAACACTGGGCTCATTATTGCCCTTAAAGAGATGTTGCTTGTAGTCGCAAATAAATATGTGTTGTTGAAGTTGTTCGTGCTCAAAGTAAACTTTCAGTGATGAATTTTGGTATCCCTGCTTGATTACAAGCTAAATTTTAAAGAAATTAGCCCTTAAAGCTTTCCATTTTCCATTGAAAATTATTGTATTGTTCTACCAAAATTTGCATTAATACCCGAGAAATGTCATACATCTGCTACACAGCTGCATGGAGTTATTTTGTAATCTTGAAAAATGTAATAACTAACGATTTCCCAACAACTGAATAAAAAGTCATGAGACGTAACCTTCAGACTTTTATGACATTGCTGGCCATTGTACTTTGTTTGCAGAGACCTATCCTGAAACCAGTCCAAAGATAGAGATTGTACCGAATGACAAAGGTGTTCTGAATGATGGGCCACTCTTGACTGAGCTCCTGCAGCTGCTGTATCAGTCAGCACAAGAGTTTGCAGGAGAACCAGTGATGTACACACTAGTAGATGCTGCCAAGGAATGGCTGGAGGGGCGGAGCATCAGAAGAGAGGAGGAGGATGAAGGCAGCCGCAGTGATGGTGAACAAGAAGAATCAGGTATGCATGTATATTGTGTTGTTGGCCTAGCTGTTCTGAACTACATAAATACATGTATGTTGAATTCAATCTCTATCATGATTCTTTCAAGTGTCCAGAAATATGTAATGATGATGGAATATTCACAGGGGTTGAGCCAAACCGAACGTTTTATTTTCTAGTTTATGACTGATATTATAATGCTCTGAATAATATTCTGTTCACTTTTCAGTTGATGGAGAATCAGTTTCACGCAGTCATAAAAACAAAAAGAAGTCAAAAAAGCTTGACTTTGATGAAGAAGAGGACAGGAAGGTAAAAGGGAAACAGAAAACGAAGAAGAAGCCAGTTGAAGATGATCTGGGTCCGGGTAAGAAATCAAGGATGAAGACGGCCTCAGAGGTGATTTCCCGCATCCAGTGGGACAAGCAGGTCCGCCAGGAGGACTTCATCATCGGTTACCTGGACCGCTTCAAGGGTGTCATCGAGAAACCCTTCACAGCATTCAGCTGGGTGGACATAGCCACTGTGGATGATTACGTGACGCTGACAATACCCAGGCACCGTATCCAGTATTTCAAATACAAGGACCAGGTCGTGTGGGATAAGAATGAACGGCTGGATGACATCTTCGGTTCAACGGGCAGCAATAAGACAATTCTGGACACTGTGGAGATGTTCGAAAAAGAGAACCAGAACACTGAGGAGAAGGAGGCATGTGATGCAGTGGAGAATGAGGAGCGAATGGAAATAACAGAAGAATCACAGCAAGAACATGCTACACTACAAACAGAGAGGAGGCAGCGACCTTCACGCAGCGCCAATTACTTCTTTGCTATCCGCATCACCGATCCCGTCATCCGCAGGTGTGTCCAACGCATCCAGAATGCAGTCTGTGATGACGAGCCACGTCTGGAGAACTGGCGCACCGACACTGCCCGTCTCCACCTCACACTGTGCACAATGCGCCTGGACGGCCAGGAGGATATGTCCAAGGCCATCCAAGTCCTCAAGGTGCTCCAGGGAGACATCTCCAGCCTCCTCTCCCCTGTCACCATGCTCAGGTTTCAAGGGTTGGACCAATTTCATGGCCGCATCCTGTACTCTGCTCCAGAGGAGTCCCCGG
Organism: Acanthaster planci; assembly: GCF_054643075.1. Classification (NCBI taxonomy): domain Eukaryota; kingdom Metazoa; phylum Echinodermata; class Asteroidea; order Valvatida; family Acanthasteridae; genus Acanthaster; species Acanthaster planci. The sequence continues at coordinate 13,526,596 of NC_141783.1, forward strand.
CCCTGGCCAAACTCTCCCAGATGCTACAGGTGGGGTTGGCTGAGGCAGGAATCAATTTAGCGGGCAATCGCCCCGAATTCAGCCCCCATATGACTCTCCTAAAGGTGGATCGGAGGGCAACTGATGCGTTTGACAACACACCCATACGCCTTGATCATTACCAACAATTCTCACAAGCATTTATTGGTGTACAACCCATAGATACCATCCACCTGTGCTCCATGACGGACCCTCCCCGGGCAGATGGGTTTTACTATTGCCTTGGGAGTATGGACATTCAGTCTGAACACTGAATCTAGCCTTGAAATGAAAGAACCGCTTTACTCACAACAATATTAAACTTTATATTTTAAGTTTACCCTTGTCCTGTACTTTAATGAACAGAAATATTTAATTTCAAAGATGGGATTGCACCGGGGAGATGTAAATGAATTTTGGATTTTTTCCCTGCCCAAGGAGTATTTTTAGATGTAACTACCTCTGATAGGTCTCTTGCATAAATCATTTAAAAGCTGTTCTAGCACACCAACAGTTTGATTTGTCAGCCTTAAGCTACTACAGTTGGATTTAGGGACCTGGAAAGGGTCACACAACATAAAGTTGTCCTTCGAAACGTGCCATGGAGATTCTTGAGTCAAACCTTTGCAACTACAAACTTTAAGCAGTGTACTCAACAGCAAGGACACATTTACCAACTTGTCAGGAGTTGGCAAGCCGTTGTTTGTCTAGTTGGTTCCATTTATAAGTATGGTCTACTGAAGATGGCGTGACTACACCTACATGTAGACACGTTTTTTGAGAGGGAGGCATAATGACTCAGATCAACATTTCTCAATGATATATTTTGCAGCAACAACAAGTCATCTAGCTGAGTGTGCATGGATTGTTAAATGCCACCAGATCTGCAAATATGCCCAGATGTATTCAGATTAAACCTCCATTTAAGTAATAATAAATCTGCATTTGTGTAGAGCTCAGCCTTTAGATCTCCCCACAGAATTCATTGCATATGTAGTGCCCTACATACATAAATCAGTAAAAATAGAAGATCATCTTTGTCTTCTTGTTTTGTTATTGATACCTATAGTTTCTTTTGGCTGTTGTCAATGATTTCACTTCTAACAAGATCATTACAGATAACTAATACACGATGTGTTAATCTAGAACATGTACAGAAACATGCATGCAAGATTATTCTTGGCTTGGAGTATGATTCCTGTGATAATGCCCTCCAAACACTTGGGTAAGACACGTTACAGATACAAAGGCAAAAGCTGTGCAAGTCACTTGCAAAGTCTACACCTACTTCTGAATTGAAGAAATATCTCATCTCTGCTGTCTTGACTACATATCAACTACAAAAGCAGTACAATTTTCTGTACCGTTCTGTGGAACAGAACGTTTTAAGAAAAGTGCGATGTCCTATCTTATCCAGTTGCCGAACGACAAGTCTGGCTGCTATTGAGATTTTAATAATAAATCATGAATGAATGACTTATACATTGTAGTACATTGTAATACATGTACATCGCCTTGGGAGGCTAGTATTGCTACACCACTTGGCGCAGTCAATATTTGTATAACACTTACAAGAGGCGCGTGATGGACTTGTCCCAAGTTCAACAGACAAAAACAGGTATGTTTAGAATTACAGTCCATCATAAAAAGTGACTGATTGATTAATACTCCTTTTGAATTTTTTTTCTGGCAAGTGATCGTTTTGAAGATAGCAGTGAAAGAAGGCCATTTCTAATGACACATCTAAAGACGCCTTTTTATTTAAATTCTCAATGGCAGTTTGCCTTAGGTACCTGTCTTGACATTTTGAGCATAATGCACATATGATAGAGTACCTTTAATGAATTGTCATCGATGTTTGGGTATAAAAGTGCAAGCGCACCGTGCGGGGCACGTTCCTGGTAGACCTGTTGCCAGCGAGTGGTGCCACGCCCCCATGGGCTGTAGTTGAATAGCCAGTGGCAGTACTGATGAGTAAAGCAACTTACTAAGAAAAGTTGATGTAATTACTTGGGATATGTTTATGAGAAGGGACTCCATCCACAGGTTGTTAAACTTGTTGCTCAGTATTTAGTGGATGTAAAACAAGCTGTTGGCTGCCGTTAACGCTGCTGAATTACTAGAGCGCTAATTTGTCATACCCCACTCGGAGAAGTTTTGACGCCTCCCAGGCGCAGACATTAAAGGCTTTCAAAAGAGCAGAAATATGAGCTGTGACAGACGATGGAATGGATCTAATATGGAAGAATAATCAATAAGCTATCAAACCTATAAGGAGGGAGATTAATTGAAAATGTTTCTACAAGACCTAAACAACGTAAAAAAACAATGAGTAAAACGAAAGAAAAGCAATCGAAATTGTTCTAAGAGATTTGATATGTTTGGCATAATATTAATACACATATTTTCACTGGTATTTTTAATGCATAAATATAGGTGCAATACTGTAGCGAAAGTGCCACAAAGTTTGGTTTGAAAGATTAGTCAATTTAGGGGAGTCCCCCAGTGAGTCAGTCACGGGCAGAGTCATGTGGACAGCGCGTGCAGCGTTGTGATTGGCTGCATGCTGTCTACATCCACGCTAACTTCTGAGCGAGAAGCGTAGAATTAACGGTGCTGCTTTAGCTTGGATTTGAATACATCCAGTGAAGAACTTTTTATAACGACAGCAGGTAGATTGTTCCAGTCTTTTATAGTGGAAACAAAAAATGAGTCCTGGAATGCTTTAGACTTGTGACGAATTTGTAGAAATTTTTTGATCATTCCCCCTAGCTCTCCTGGTATAAGGCCGGACCATGGAGGTAGAATCACCTCCATGGCCGGACGAACTCATCTCGGTTAACGTCAACCAATCCGTATTTCATCTTGTTGAGCATGCAATTAAAGTCTCTGGTTTCTCCTTCTTGACTGGAAAGTTTCCCAACCCAGCTTATTTAGGGTACTAGTTACAGAGCCCTCGACCCTACTTTTGTTGTTGGTACAAAATCTGGCAGCCTGCCGTTGGACTCTTTCCAATGATGGTATATTGGTTTTAGTAGAGAAATCCCACGCAGCCGTTGCATACTCAAGCACATGTCTCTATGGAATTCCATATCTGCTGTCGTCCGCCTTTTGCTTTTTGTTGTGTCCCAATTCTGCCATTTACCAGTTCCAAACATGCCATTTTCTGTCGCCCGTCGTGCGTCGCCTGTCGTGCATCGCCCATCAAATGGGTTGCACAGGACTTGCAAAAGCCGGGGTTTAACAAATGACAATGTGATGATTCCATTCACTTCTGAAGATCTATTCCCAATAAGGCAAGTACAAATCCCACCTGCAATACTAGTCCCATAATTAATGCTAATAATGCTAGACTACCCTTGCCCCTTGATAAGAAAATGTCTCCTTTCTGAGAATTAAACCAAGTGTTTTTTGGGGCCACATATTTTCAGCCCCCGGCCCCTTGACAAGAAAATGTTGCCCGTCTGAGAATTCAACCAAGTGTTTTTGGGGGAAAAACATTTTCAGCATAGCAAAAATGTTCAGACCAACTTATCCACAGTCTAATTCTAATTTGCATACTGTCAAAATGTGCCAACTTGTTTCATCAAATCCTAGAAAGAAATCTCCCAACCGATACAGATATTCCATTTTGTCCATTCAATTTCACCTTGAAATACAGAAATACTAGACAGTGCTGTGGATAACAAACCGTTTGTTAAATGTATTGTTAGGGGGCAATTACCACTTGGTTTAAGTTTCAGAAAGTGTGACGTGTTGGTTTTTGTGGGTGTAGTATGCCAGGGTGGATAGACCTATGAGAACAGGTTGTCCAGCACATCAGCAGTATTTATGGGGCTAACAAGTAATGTTACTTTTTAAAAGACTTCTGTGAGTCTACCTGCAACTCAAGTCGTGTCTAATTTGGAGTATACAGCAGATTTCATCATAGCTATACCCGCCCTCAAAAAATGTTGAATCAGTTCATCTCTTATGAAAACTATTAAGGAATCAAACATTGTAATTAATTTGTTATCTACATTCCGTTCTGTGGGATATCATGCAGGGACAGACAGAAATATTACACAGGCTATAGACCTAAAGTCAGGCCATTAACGAGTAAAGTTAAGTCTTGAGTAACTAAGTTATCGAGAAAAACAATCTACCCTAACAAAAGTCTATTTGTTAATTTATTTGTGTGACAAAAAATGGTATTATTTCATATACACGTCACTTAATCGATGTCAGGATATTATTTCTTCTTTCAAGTGGAGTTCGGCACAACTGCAAAACGAATACATTTTCTAGTTCTATGGCTAAAATGAGAGTCAGGCATGGTGGATTGATCGAACAAGGACAAGTTAAAAATACCACTGCACAATCGTGACCCAAAAAAACCCCATGAACGACAGGCAACGCACAACGGCAGATATGGAATTCCATATTGTAGTCAACATTGCACTTGTGCTAGTCAACCATATGGCGAATTTAATAAGTCATTAAAGGCTCTCACTTGAGTCCACATTCATTGTCATTTTACTGCCTTTGTTTTTGTTGTACAATAAACCAGAATTGCCTTGTGTGTCTTGAAACTAAGAGTCCAGTCACATTCATGTTGGTGACTTATTAAGCAGGTTCAGCAATCAATTCCTTCGCCGGTACATTTCCACCCAAACGGGCCTGCATCCCTTTGCCTTGAGGCTGCTCTGTTAGTCTCTCATCTGAGGAAGAAACAAGGTTCGGGAGATCTTGCCACAATGTGCATGTAGTATAATTTTGCCAGTAATGAAATGGCCCGGGCCCAATTCCATGGTGCTGCTTACCGCAAGTGAAAAATCGGTGCTTACCGTAGCAGAAAATTCTGTACTTAGGGCAAACAAATTTCACAGGTTAGCAAGGAATTTCACATTAAGTGCATGCATACATCCCATAAATAAGGATTCTGTGCTTGAAGGGTTAACGCAGAATGTTTCCACCAGCACAGTTAGCGCAGAATGGATACGTAAGCGTGGAATTCTGTGGTAAGCAGCGCCATGAAATTGGGCCCTGGTCATTTGTTTTCTTGCTCATTACTGCAGAATTCAAATAGTACAGAACCTCTGTAGAAATAGAAGAGATAAAATGAAGTTTATTCTAAAGTAATCAGTCCTTGACTATTATATACAATCAGTCTATTATATAGATCCAATGTGATTTCAGTCAAGAAATGTATACTTTATACAGAGAACCAAAGCATGATGTCATTTTCACCCGTAAGACCATGGACTAGTGCAAAGAAATAGAGTACCCCCGCATGCTGGCTCAATCATTATCATGTACATTACATGTAAATGTATCCTCTGCTATGCAAAGAAACCCAGTGTTCTGGGGTTAAAGGTTTGCCATCTCTTGGTAGCCATGGTAGCCATGCCAAAAGGAAACCTAATTATGTTACTATCAACACTCAAGGCTGCTTTATGCTTTACCACTCAAAAAAAATAGTTCTTGGATTTCATGTTCGCTTCCTCTTTAATTCTTTGCTTTAGTGAGAAAACTCTAGCTCTTTGTAAATCTAATACACAACTTTTGTGGTTAAATTATCATCCCACAACAAGGTAACTTCATGTCAATTCTGAGGAAATGGATGCAGATGCAACAGCAGTCTCGTCAACACCGAAGGAACCAAGATTGGCTCACCGACCAAATTACTTTTTGGCCATCCCAATCACCCATCCTGTTATCCTTAGATGGGTAAGTGACATCCAGGATGCCATCTGTGAGAGAGACCCGCATCTCAAAGACTTCAGTATCTCCTTACACAAGCTCCATATCACACTGTGCACAATGCACCTGGACAGTGAGGAAGAAATCTCCAAGGCCACCAGCCTCTTCAAGTCTCTTGAGGAAGAAGTCTCTAGCCTTCTTTCTCCTGTCACCAAGCTCAGGTTTCAAAGTCTGGACCAGTTTCCCCATTCAACCAGAGTTCTTTTTGCTCCTCCTGAAAACTCGCCCGTGCTCATGAAGCTCAGCAAGATTTTCACCAAACAACTTGAAGGTGGGGATATCGATCTAGCTGGCACTCGTGAGAAATACATCCCGCATATGAGTATCTTGAAGGGTGTGCCCATTCGCCCAGAATTATATAAAGATTTCTCTGACACCTTTATTGGAGTGCAAGCCATAAATGCAATTTGTTTGTGCTCAATGAGTGATCCTGCCGGGGATGATGGGTTTTACCATTGCTTAGCAAGACTGGAGATCCACTCATAAAAATTGCAAGACACACTGCTGCAGATCAAAGATTCTCAAAGGAAAGCCAGTTAATGAAATTATGTGTCAAATTTCCAAGCCCATGGACAATTCCACAGTCTGCTACATATGTAGGCATGAACTTGAAATGAGATGTGTCATTTCACTTCTCAGAACAATGATGTGAACATGTACCTATTGTGGCGAAACAGGGTAGCTGCGCAGATTTGTGTTTAGTCTGGGTCATTAATAATTCAGGCAGGTCTAAATCATGCATGAAACATGGCGCTGTCTGCGTGGGTTGCCAGGACTTCTCAAGATGGCAGCATGCTAACCAGAGCTCTGTGGAGTTGTGTTGTCTTCTGAGTTGCGAGTGTAAATCTGACGTACGACCGCTGGTGGTTGGGGATCTACCTCAAGTGTACCTGGTGCATTCGGTTAGTGTGGTGCTTGTTCTCAGTTGCCGGAGCTGCCGATTATATCAGATCTCTTTGAAGATTGGGGGATTGTAAGACAGTCTCGTTTACTTAAGAAGTGTTAAATTATAGGGTTAGAGAACCCGTGTGAACCAGTTAATTGAGGAAATACCGGAGCTTAGACTAGAAGGATTGTGTGCCGTTGTTCCATGCTTGTTGGCATAGCGATGGTTGGTTGCAGTCCTGGTCTGGGAGCTTGCTTTCCTCGTTGAGGTTTACTGGGTGAGGTTTCCATTAGAGTCTGGTAAGGACTCTTATCATCACCTTCTTAATCAACTTACCTGTGTAATTTTGTAATAACTTGAAGTGGGTGAGGGTTATTTAAGTCACCTTAAACCTTGTTGCAGTTTGGGAACAGTGTTGCTTCGTAAGGCAGTATAGATTATTGTTGTAAAACTTAGTAAAAGTCTACACCGTTGTGTTGTGTTGTGCAGTTACGAAGATTGTATTTGCTTGTGTGGTTAAGACTTATCAGATATAAGCCATCGGTAGATTATTTATTTAGACTGGAGGGACGGTTACCCTGATCACTGTGAGGGCTACCTGGTTATTGTGAAGGTTACCATGATCACTTTGAGGTTTACCCTGATCACCGTGAGAGTTATTCTGGTGTAGGTTAAGGATAAGGCTTATTAATCACGTTCGTGGTGCAGTTGACCACGTAGGACTACCTCCTCGTGAGGATAATTTTGTATATAATTAATTGCTGTTGTATATAAAGGATAACTGAGCACTGACATTGAATAAACCAATCATATAATTGCCTTGGAAATCACTAGTCACTGTGAGATTTAGTTCAGTCCTGTATCACTTATTGACATTTATTGTAATCTTTATTGGCTTTGGGATCAATTACCTAATCACAGAGCGGTGGTAAACTTTCACCACCAAATGAACAGCCCCTAAGGCATAGTCCACCGTTTGTTAACTGATATCCCCCCTTGCGTTTGGTTAGTCGCTCATTCTTGGGTAAGGTTAAATTAATAAATTTGTGGGGTTAGGCCAGGTCAATTCTATCTCCGATGAGGCCAGTCTGCTGGTCCGCCACAAAAAGGTGTCAGTGGTCCCGCCACACTATGTAGCAGTTGACGTGTTCACATGAAAAACCCTGTCTTTGGGGTAATTTGTAGGGAACAAAAAGGATTGAAAGTGAACAGAGATCACACACATTATTACAGTTTACAGCTCATTGCTTACTTTCCATTAAAACTTTTTCGAAATGAATATTAACAGGATAAACATGCTGCGTCAGAGGGACAACTGATCATGTACAAATGTGGAAACTCCAATTTGAATGTGACCCACCAGTGAACTCTCCATTCCATTTCATTTTTACCTTGTGGCCTTTGATGTCTCATAAATGGAAAAGTACATGTAGGTACATGTGTAAATTGTTTTGTGACCGTAACATGCCCAAGTGGAAAGTTTTACCTGTCTGCTAGGCTCAGTGGGACTTAAAGGAATGATCATTCCCAAATTCCCTTTTACTTTTGTTAGTGCATCTAAACCTAAACACCCCTACTGATGAAATGGTTCAATTTCCATTTCCAACAATTGAATTGAAATTATTGGGTTTTCTGAGGCAAGTAATTTTATATGTAGAAATTTGACTTGCTCCACACTCGGGCAAGGTTTTAAAACTTAGGCAAGTCCCAACACCCTGTTGGTTGAAGAGTTATTAAATGCATCCACTCACATCCATGAACAAATTCATTTAGATATTAATATATTCTTATGTTTTGTTTCCACTCTTATTTTCATTCTAATGTATTATCCGGCCGGGCTGCCAGATAGGTTTCTGCGCCGCAAGCACAAGGTTCTCACTGATACAACCGCGATTAACGGACGACGACACTGTCTCTGTTGTTTACGCTACAACTGACGAAATCTTTATTGAAGCTCTCCTCAATAAAATAGGGTTAACAGACTGATTGGATGGTCTATGGGTCGACAGGCCGACGGGCGGACAGACGGACCCCTGTAATATTAGGAAAATAACACAATTACTTACATGTATAGTAGATAATACAACACTTACTACACACAACCTGCATGGTGCAAATACACACACTGGTAGTAAAAAGTCATAGGTAATACACAGTGGTTGGAGTGTATAGCCTTGAGTTCTTGTTATAACCAAAACACAGCTGTTTCTGAAGGAATGCGACCAATTACACAACACTTTCTTGGGTAGTCTTCACACAACACATCATAAAATGACTTAGCGCACAAATAAAACCTCTTAATCTGTGTTGGTGAGCACATACTAACTTTCCAATCTGGCGTACAAAATCATGTAAAAACAGTTTTAAAAGTCAGAGTGTGAAACTGCTTGGAATTTAAATATACAATATAATTCCGGAGCTAACCTGGATATGCTAACTTGGCTTCTCTCCTACTACTGGCTACATCTGCCTCAACACAATTCAACACAGATGCCACTTGAGCTATATAATAGAACAGAAATTTATCCTTACAATGTGTACAAACATCATCCTTAATTACAAACTAGGACATTGTTGAATCCAGTGTGCCAAACAAGGGGGTAATCAGAACAAATGGAGAGAAGAGTACACTGTAAAATAACTTCATGTGAATGCCATGATTGTGATTGATCATAAAAACAAGCTAACAATACAAGTCCATCAACATCAGAAGTAACACAGTCTATTATACTAAGTAATCAAAATAAATTTGAAAATGAAGTTACACAGAGGTAGATTACTAAGGACCCCATGGCTACTTTGTAGACTTGAGTGTCGGGCTGTTGACCAGTGGTCTGCTGGGTGGTGGTGCAGACTGAATTCTTACCCCAAAATAGGCCCTTAAATGCCTGTTATAGTCTCTTGATGGACATTTCCATCAAGACTATGATTGGTCACTTCCAAGTTTGACCAACCCTTTCTCAAAGTTTGATTTGCATATAAGCTTCCCCATTGGTCAAATCTTTGAAGGTTCATTGTGTAACTCTGCTAATCAGCAGGATCAGCAGATTTTCTCCCAGGGTCCAACAACCTGTAACCTCCAGTTTAATGAATCTCCCAAAGAATGAAAACCGGCATTCTGTTTCTAAAAATACTTGGTCAGGACTGTGGGAAAGTTCCCTTAAAACAATGGACTGGGTTAGGAAGTGAGGTAAACATCATGTCCTCCATCATTGCATACCACAGATAGTTCTGTTTGGGTTGTATAAGGTTGGAAAGTATCCCGGGAACGAGGGGAGCAGAATAAGATTTGTAAGATATTAAACCCACACAAATTATACATTTTTCCATTTCCTGACAATCAGTACCCCAGGGGAGTGGTCATCCCTGCCCATGTGAGACCAATGTCTTGTCCTGTGTTGTTTGTCTACAGTCTCCTCTTGTCTTAAGTCTTTTGTTTGTACTGTTATTGTCTTGTCTCCTTGTGCCCTTCGTCCTCGTCTTGTATTCCTGTGTTTTTGTCTTGTTCTGTATGTAGTCTCTTGTTTTGGACTGTTTCTTTGTCTTATCCTGTTTGTCCTATCTTGTTCCCTTTAGTCCCTTCTTGTCTCATGTTGCCTTGTGTCGTCCCTTGTCATTGTCTGTTTTGTTTATCTTGTCCTGTCTTTGTCCTGTTTTGTCTCTTGGGTGTTTGTCTGGTCTTTGAGTTGTCTTGTCATTGTGTCTTTTGCTCGTCTCGTCTTGTCTATGTCCTTGTCTTGTATTGTCTCGTCTCTGTCTCTCCCGTTCTTGTCTCGAACCGTCCATGTCCTTGTCTCCTTTTGTCTCATCCCGTCTTGTCTTTTGTTGTGTCAGGTCTTGTAATGGTTTTGTCTTGTTATGCATCTTGTCTTTGTTTCCTGTTTCGTTGTTGTTTCTGTCTAGTTAAGTAGGTTATGTCTTATGTTGTCACGTCTCATATTGTCACGTCTTTGTCTCTTATTTTGGTTTGTCTTCGTCTCCTCTTGTCCTCTGTGAATTGTGTCGTGTCATATTGTTTAGTCTATAATGTTTTTCTCAAATGTCTTGTCGTACTTTTGTCTTGTGTGAGTCTTGTCATGTCCTAGTTGCTAGCTTTTGGCTTTTTAAAAAAAAATTTCTTGTTTGTCTCGTGTGTATGTGTTTTTCTTTTTTTTTTTTTAAGAGTCTGGCTATTGGCTCAGGCTGGTCTGGTTTGAATGTACTTTTTCAGGCTTGTCTTCTTTCTTTTCTGTCTATCCTTTCTTTCTGGTCTCCTTTTCCTCCTCTCTCCCTATCTCAACTAACCCACTAAAGGCACCTTTCCCTATGCACGTCAACACTTGCCCCAAGCATTGCATATCCGTCAGAATTGCTCCCGGGGCAATTTTTGCGGCCATATTCAATGCAAAAGTGTGTTTTGTTAATTGAGTAGATTTTTGAGTCTTTGAATTTGAAATGCATGAATACACTGTGTAAGCAAGGCGCCCAAAAATGTATATAGGGAAAGGTGCCTTTACCCTGTTCTAACCCTACTAATCCTAACCCCACTAACCTTATTCTTTATCTTGGCTTCCTCTTCTATCTGCAGCTTTTTCTCTCTGGTTCTTAAGTCGGTCGGTCGTCTTGGCTAGATTTGTATTGGTTTGGTCTTTTGGTAAGGTCATTTTGTAGCTTTTTAGGCTTTGCGTTTGTCATGCGTCTGTGTTGTTCGTTTCAGTCTTGTCTTGGTTCATATGTCATGTTTGTCTTTGTTTTCCTTTCTGTTCTTTTTTGTGTTTTTATTTCTTTGCTTTTTGTCTTGCCACGTGTCGTCTCGTTTTTATAATGTTTATTCATTTTTCTGTGTCTTTTTTGTATTTGTTTGTGTTTTTGTTACTGTTTGTCTAATGTTTTTTGTCAGGGCCCATGTATTTGTTTTGTATGTTCTGTCTCATGTTTCTTTTTGTATCTTTTTGTGTTTAATGTCTTGTTTCTTTGTGTGGTTTTCTTTATGTTTGTCTTAGTTGTTTGTTACCTGTCACCTGTTTTATTGTTTGTTTGTTTCGTCTGAATTGTTTTGTATATGTCCGTTTTGTGTATGTCTGTTTCATGTATGTCTGTTTTTGTTTGTATTTTTTCTGTCCGGTATTTTGGAGTGTTTGTTTTTGTTTTCCTTCATGTTGGTCTTTGTTGCTTGTTGTTTGCCATGTTGTTTCAAGTTGTTTTTTGTGTTTAATGTCTCATTCCTTTGTATTTTCTTTCTTTTACTTAGTTTGCTACCTGTCACCTGTTTTGTTATTTGTTTGTTTTGTCTAAATTGTTTTGTGTATGTCTGTTTTATGTTTGTATTTTTTCTGTCCTGTGTTTTGGGGTGTTTGTTAGACCAATGTCTGTGTGCTGGGTGATGTTGGGTGATGCAGAATAGGTTAGGTAGCAGGGTAGCGGGGTAGCAATTTCTTTTGTACCCCCGGGAAGTGGTCACCCCTGCCCTTGTGAGACCAATATCTGTGTGCTGGGTGATGTTGGGTGATGCAGAATGAATTAGGTCTTTTACTTTCTGCAGTCTAGTTTCTCTCCTACTTTCTCATGGTTGTCTTGTTAGTTTTTCTGTTGATTTTATCCCTCTAGTCTGTCAGGCTCTCGGTCTCTTCTCTTTATCTAGCCCCTTACTTTGCCATTTCCTTTTCCACTTCCTTTTCCCATCCCTTTCCCCACCTTGCTAACCCTAACATCGCTAACCTAATCCTCCCAAAGGGGTCATCCATTCTATCTTACCATTTTCAAGAGTCTCGTGTAGCTCTGTCCTCTTCCTAGCACGTGTACAAATAATAAAATTGAAAGCAATAGTTATTATTCTGCTTGATGTTGTCCAAATTTGCAATCCCTCCCAGCGCAAAAGTTTGATGCTCTTGATAATGGTAAAAAAATTGATGACTCTCTTACCCAGCCCCACTTACGACTTCAGTAGGCACAGGACATGTTTTCAGTGTTGATTCCATGGTGAAATGATCCTGAAATGACGTCACAGTGTCATTTTGTCATTGAAACAATATTGGGACAATGTCCTGTGCCCGCTGGGCCAATCCTCTTACTCCAAACCCTCCTAATCCTAACATCACTAACTTAATCCTCCCTAAGGGCCCTTCTATTTTTCTCACCATTTCCCTGAGTGTATATGGCTTCCATCCCCTCTTGCAGCGCATACAGCGTGAACAGATAACAATTTACTTTGCACCAAATACTTTCCAAATTTTGGAACTTTAAAGGATCGATATGGACATAGATGCAGCGCGCACCCCTTTAAAAAAAGGATATTTTTGTTCCACAAATTGGTGAGAAATGTGGATGACGGCTTACCCAGTGGGCACAGGACATTTTTCCAATGTTGATTCAAAACTGAAATGGTTCTGGAATGACGTCACAGTGTCATTTCAGTACTGAAACAATGTTGGAACAACGTCGTGTACTTTCTTCTCTAGTCTGTCTCTCATGTCTTTTTTCCCCTTCTTTTCTTCTTTTCTTTCTCCTTCCCTCAACTCCTTACCCTGCTTATCCCAACACACTAACCTTATCAGAAGGGGCCATTCATTTTCCTTCCTTGGTTTAATTTCTTTATGTGTAAAGCGTCCCTCTCCTATCACTGCGCGTACAGCTTGAAAAAGACAAGAAGTTACTCAGATACTTTCAAATCTTTGGAATGTGTACCTGTACCTAGCCCCCAACCAAAGTAAAAGGTGTTTGCAATTTTGATTATGGAGAGGAAAAGGATGACTCCTCACCCATACCTCACTACCTCACCTGTGGGCACAGGACATTTTTTCAAAGTTGGACCAATACTGAAATGATACTGAAATGACGTCACAGTGTCATTTTGGCATTGAAACAATGTTGGAACAATGTTGCATGCCTTCTTAACCAAAGCCCTTCTAACATGTTCTCCTCTTTGCCTCCTCGTAGGGCAACTCTTGCTTATCTCATGTCCTCTTGTCCATCTTTCATGTCTGGCTTAAATTTCTGGGTCATGTTTCCTGTTTCATGGGCTATTTTTGTCTGGTTTTGGTCTGGTTTGATAGCATAATGCACGTTGCTGTGTGACATGATTATGCAAAATGAGTCATTTGTCATGATTGTTTTTTAGATATGCCCAAAATGAATACTCTAACACTAAGTGTCCATCTTTCCAAATGCTCAACCTTGATTAACATACTTGTAAATCCCCAATTTCAATAGGATTTAAATCAAATGTATTTTAATTGATTTCGGCAACATAGAATTTGAAAATAGTAAAGTTACTGGTTTGTGTTGCTGTTTCAACTGATTTATAATTTTGTTCTCTTTGTCAAGGGACAGAAATACACAACTCTTTATTATTAATGCACAAGACAGACAATGCATATACATGTAAGATATACACAAGGCCAGCAGCAAATGCCAGGAGATGAAAAAGTTGACTTAATAACTGACGTGAGAGCCTCAATTTCCTATGCTACTGACCATACAAAAACACGTCTAAAATAAACATATCTAATGTACATGTTAAAAAAGGTTTAATCATTCCAGTACATAAATAAATAAAACAAATAATAAAATGAAGTAGCAGAAATAAAATGAATAAAGTAAAACCATCAAAATTAATGAAATTAGATAAAAATGAAACAGGATGAAATAATTATTTATAGGCTAAGATCAGAATAGAAAAAATGGGGAATTCTGAAGGAAGAATTAAAAGAATTAGGTAAAATTAAAAGTGGGTTTTAAAAGGCATTAAGGCTGCAATAAAGCTTTTTGGAATCAATCGATATTACAATATAGGACTCTGCCAAGTCCTTAAATTTAAATATGAGTGCAAGTGTGTATGTAACAAGCAATTTAGGTTGACAGCTTTTTGTTAAATTTCTAACACTTGTATTGCCTTGATTTTGTCTTTGGATTAAGTGTAGGAATTAAATGATTTTCACTTGTGATTTCATTTCACTTTGAAGTGTTTAATTCGGAAAGAAAACAAGCCTTGGTTAAATCAACTTTTTTCTCCATTTTATGTTCCTTAGAAAAGTTAGTCATATGCAGTGAACTAAAACCAGTAGTGAAATATTCTTTGAATTAATAATCTATTTATCACTAGGAACTTGATCAGGAGCAAGCCCAATACATGTTGCAGGTCATTAAAACTTGGGTCTTGTTAAATATATGTACATGTATAGACCTGTTGAGGGTAAATAACCATAAGCATGCTTTATTAGTTGTTTATCTCGGGTCAACTACTCTAGACCAAATTTTACTGATAAGACAGCTTCGTATAAAGAGAGCCTTGTTAAATCCCAAAGCCTGTGTTAGTAGAAAATCATTTTCTATTAGTTAAAGCAGCGCCATGAAAACATCTACCTCATTGACAGAATTTGGACCATAGCTAAGAACCTGGTATTTTACCCTGGGCTGTAACTAGACTACAGGTACTAGAAGGTATTTAAGTACTAGCTTATGTACTGGTAAGTGTATGTGGGCTTTAGTCATTGTGAAAAGCTGGATGGTTATTAAAACAAGCGTTTCACAATAGTGCGCCTCCAATAATTTGCAAGGCATTGGCCAATCACAGTGCACAAAATCTGGCAACCCAATGCACATTTGGAAAGGGTCAACAGATTTCGTGCATTGTGGTGGCCAACGCGTTGCAAACTCTTGGAGGTGCGCTATTGTGAATCACCCACATGGCTTGTGTGTGATTTCAATTACATTACTGAATTTTATTTCTCAATTTAAATCAAATGTATTTAATTTTGTAACAAATGAAAGAAAAAGTTTGGCTTATTTACACATACATTTAAATTGGCTTACTTTGGAATGGATAATCAGGCCAAGTTAATGAAAAAAATTACAAGAAATATTTCCCGATCTTGACCAGGTCACAGTAACTAGGGATTTTAAATTGAAGTTGACACTGCATACTTTTCAAATGTTTAAAAAGTTTAATAAATTGAGCAGTGTCAACAAGGAACTCATTTTGCTTGATCATGTCACACATGTCTTGTTTTCTTGTCTTTGTCAGATTCATACCAGATCGGCATGGAGAGAATCTCTTGACAGCTGTGTGAAAATCAGCAACATAGCATCACTTAATGTTGAGGTCTCCAGAAGGCAGAACGACACATGGTGGCTGGTGTACCGTTCACCTGGGGACACAACACATGCCCCTACAGCATATCTGTGATGAAGAGCATCCCAAGAACTCCATAACCTGATGCTCAAATAAAGGGACAAAGGATACAAGATATCCAAGTCAAGACTAAAGACCCTAGACCCACAACCAGACCAGAGGGTCTCCTATACCCAAGGTCAGATTAGGGCCACTAGTTCTATCACCCTCCCTTAGGCAGTACCTCACATGATATTCAGCAAGCCCAGAAGCACTAAAATTACAAGATCAACTAACACCTGGTTATGTTCATTACTAATATCCAACACTGGTTCCTTGATCACTATGAAGCCATCAAGATCTCCAAGCACGGAGGGGCCAAGACATCTGTTTCACTGTCAGCAGCATCTGGCCCCTCCCGGACCCTCTTCAGACAGTCCAAAGGGTCACCTATACCCAAAGACAACTTCCCTAGCCTGCCCAAGTTGCCTCTCTAGCTTATAGCCTATGGGTCACCTTTACCCTTGGCAACCTACCTACCTCACCAGCATTGCCACCCAATCTGCATCTTTGCCTGCAGACTATGTCCTTCAAGCCTCCACAGCGGCAATCTTCAGGATCAAGCAGTACTGAGTCCTGCAGAGCTACGACAGACAGTGCTGCCCAAAACATAATCAGGTTCTCTTCAGAACCTCACAAATTCACAAAAGAGATATGCATCTGCATGTACTGTTACTGCAAACATCAGTTATTGCATCGGCCATTCTGTTATTATGTCTTCAAATCCCCTAGGCCTGAAGCCTAGATTTTTTTCATAAATTGTCAAGTTTGTTTACACAGACATCATTTCCTATGAATTTCTTTCATTTTTGTACATTTCTGTCTTTGTGTTCATCAGCAATCGAGATATCATATTGATCAAGTGGGTAACATGTCATTCGTGAGCAAACTCAACTCACTGTTTTCATCCAAGTGTTCCAATTTTATCATTGAGACAATTTGAAAGAAATCAATAGGTCAAAAATTGCATGCTGTGGCAAATTCATTTTCTTTGATTGGGTAGGCAAAGTGATGCTGTCTTAAGAGAAAGCAAGATTTCTTGATTTGTTTGCTCCGAGATATCTCATACTGCACTTTGGCCCACTCTTACTTTCCCAAAACATGCTCTCACCAACTTAGGTTTGGTTTTGTTTGCTTATATCTAAAGTAAGTGGATTTACCCTGTTTGGAAGTTTAATTAAAAAAGAAAATCTGTCCAAACACAAAGTGAAGACAAAGTTTCGTATCAAAATTTAATATGCCTAATAACCTCGAGCCTAAGTTGATGTTTTCATTCAATTTGGTACTGCAAACCATGGTTGAGACTGCTGATGTCCTAATGTTGTTGCTGGTGAAAAAAGTGGCATTCTTATGAGCAGGAAGGTTCCTTGGAAATAACTTATTTATTTTTTCATTTTAGAAATTTTCACAGCCTCGAGCTGAAGTCCATGAATTCGGATGACCCACGAAGGTGAACGTTAGATAGGCCTACTGATGGCTGTTTTACACTGAATACCTGTTTGCACTTTGGAGAGTACCAGTTGCTACATGGCATTTTGTCACTTTTCATGAGACAAATTTCGCTTTGCAGCACCAAACTAAAACTTCCAAAAAAAATCACTCCTTCGACTGGTCACTTTTAAAACAAAGATTTCATCGGAGTTATTTACATGCACTGAACTACATTTTGCAAAAGCATCTATACTCTATCATTCTAGAGACAAGTATTTGGTTGGTCTGCCTGCTTTATGCTGCATCCAAATCTGTTGTCTAGGGCTACGTCTAGGTCTTCACTCTATTGGAAATGGTAGAAACACGTAGACAATAGACCGAGCCGTAACTCTGGAAGCCCGTTTCGGACATGGCCTTAGATACCTTGAGGACTTTAAAACTGCCAAATAAGCTCTCGTGGTTTTCATTCAGCAGAATGTACTGTCATCCTCAGTCCATGCCGTACACCGAAACAGCGAATGACACTGTAACGCATGAATAATACCAGGCAGTTTTTACCAATGCTAATTAGAAAGCAACTATATGGTAAGGGTTTGCACAGTTCTCAAGTTGAAGTAAATCTTTAAACCTTAGAATACTCTATCATGAAATCAATGCATTACCAGGAACCCCTGGTCAATAGTTTTGAAAGAAATGCCCTTATCTTCAGTTATGATAATTTTGATCATGATCAGGCGTAAACTGGTGAGAATTTAACCTTCCTGTGTAAAAGCTGGGCGTGGGGATGTCAACTATCACTGATGAAAAGTGGAATGCTCAATTGCCCAGTATAAAGTGGTGATTAACTTTATCTTGCAAATGTAGAGGGGACTCTTTTCACTTAGTTGTTTTTGCTTTACCTGCTTATGTATAGGAGTTGTCCCCCTGCTTTTAACCTTGAATTTCTTGTTAGCTTGCCCTGAATTTGCTAGGAGTGGTTCCCCCCCTTTCCAAAATAATCCCCAGAGTAAATATCCTGTCATGCCCTATTGCACAAGACCTGATGCATGTGAGTTCCTTAGATATAATCAGATGCGGACCGGCAGCAAGAGAGACCACAGCATCCACCTTAACCTTTCTCTCTTTATACTAAGCAACTTCTGCCTTCAGCTTTGGTCTGCTGTGAACTTGGTTTCTTGCTTGATTGCTTTAATTTTGCGACTATTTACTAGTGCCGTGTTGGTTAATAATTTAAGTCCGTGTTGGTTAATAATTTAAGTCCGTGTTGGTTAATAATTTAAGTCTGTGTTGGTACTGGTTGACGTTTGTCTTGGTTTAAGCAGTATTGTTGGTTTAAGTTAATTGGTTACGAGTTGAGTATATTTCCTGGTCTATACATTTAAGAAACTCAGCTAAAGTCACTGGTTCTGATTGAGAGGTTTGTTTTGGCTTTTTACTCTGTTCACATTGAAATAAATATTTTTTTGTTGTTCTTTGCTCGTTGAAATCAAATTTGATCTTCCTTTGTCATTTCTTTTTGAGAATATCCTGCGACTCTTCCTTTTGATCCCTGGTTCATGTTGGTTTTTGCGAGTTCCCCCATTGTGTGTCTTTTTTCCAGGTTAAATTTTTTTTAAATTTTTGGTGGAAGACCCGGGTAAGAATTACTGTCTTTTGTAGGACTTAGTTTGATATTCTCAGGGTGGTCAAAGGTGGTCGTAATTGGTCTTAGTTATTCGGTCATTAACCAACACCGCTCTGGTGATAGAAGCACTGTTTTGGCATGATGGCGGTGCCAAGTTCACCCATGTTCTCGCCTACACACTTTGGCAATCTTCACGGGTTGACACCACAACCACTGCAGCCAGCTACAGGAGTCATGGGGACGCCGCCGTGTCCCCCAGACATGCTGGCACCACCAACTCCAAAGCAGTTACCTGAGATCCATGAATTCGACCCCATCCCGAACCAAGCCACCAGCATCCCAGCCGCTCCGTCCGTCAATCCGAGGACCATCACTACCCACCAGCTGAAGGGGGTGTCAACCTTCTCTGGCAGAGACAAAAATATCAGAGTGGAGGACTGGGTTCCGGATATGACATATATGCTTGGAGCCAAGGGTCTGGCCACAGATGGCGTCAAGTTTCAGGAGATTTTGCGCCACAAAAGCGGACGAGCTCGTGACGTCATCCTAAACCGGGAGAGCAGGTCACTAGCAGGAGTGACGGCAGAGGAGGCCTTCCAGGAACTGCTGGAAGAGTTTGGGGAAGACGGCTTTGTCACGTCGCCTATGACGAGGTTTTATTCAAGAGAACAGAAGACAGGCGAGACGGCCAGTGAGTTTGCCGTGGCGCTAGAGACTCTCCTGCGAAGGATTGAGAAGCGCAGCCGACGGCAGGGTCGCCGCAGCCTGTTTGGGGACAGCAGAAACATCCTCTTAACCACTCAATTCATGGCCGGTCTGCGGGATGGTAGGACGAAGCAGAGTCTTGCCCCGATGCAGCTAAGGAGAATGAGCTATAGAGACCTCAGAGCTGAGCTGCGTGTTATAGCAGAGGAGCAACACCACAGCGACGAACAGACGAGACGAAGGATGAGGGGTGACGATGATCATCAATTCTATACCATGAGTGAGGTGGCCACCAAAGACCCTTTAAAACCAACCACGGCGGCCAGCAGCCCTGCACAGCAAGGACCGAAGAGCAAGTCTTCGTCAGAATCGACAAGGAAGATGCAAGGTGGGACTGATCTGCAAGATCTTATCACCAAACAACTGGAGGAAATGCAAGCTATGCGTCTAGAGCAGAGGGAGACCCTTCAACAAGTGCAGAAGGATCAGAGCCAGCTGAACCATCGTCTGACACAGCTGGAAGAGGCTGTCTTTGCACCTCAAGTGCACCAGCGGTACCACCAGTCTGGCCAGCCGCAGCAGCGATCCCAATTCTCAGGCTGCTACACGTGTGGAAGCAAGCAGCACCTGGCAAGGAGCTGTCCAGAGAATCAGCGCCAAGCACACCAGCAAGCTCCCCAGCAAGCTCAACACCAGTTCACCACAGTGGGTCGTTAAACGGGAAAAACCCACGCGGGTTCTGAGTTCAAACGCCCCTCCCCAACTCTCTCTACAAATGACCATGAATCCGCACAGTTACCATTGGCTGGACCAGTTAACCGAGTTGAAGTCAAGGTTTCTGGAGTCAACTGTACAGCACTGCTGGACACTGGGTCCCAGGTGACCACAATTACCTGTGAATTTGTCAAGCAGCATCCGGTACTTAGCAGCCAGAAGCCACGACCAACAGAGATGTCCATCAATGGAGCTGGAGGACAGCCAGTTCAACACTTCGGGGTCATCACAGTAGATGTTCACGCCATGGGTCAGTTTATAGGCAAAGTCCCAGCGTTTGTGGTGCCACAAACCGAGTTTCGGCGAGACACCCCAGCCCTCGTTGGAACCAATGTGATTCGTGCATGTAGAGATCAAATGAAGTCGTGTTTGGGAAAGCGCTTCATGGAGAGTAAAGTGCTGTCACAGTTCTGGCTTCAGGCCTTCCAGTTCGTTAATGGGGATGGGGCTGACCTCGCCGGCGAAGATGGACAAATTGGGTTTCTGCGCTATGTTGGGAGACGTCCATTAGTAATACAACCTGGTGCAGAAGCTACTGTTCCAGCCAGAGTACCCAACCTCACCAGAGGGAGAAGCTTCACTGCGTTAGTAGAGGGCACCAACCGCAAGGGCCTAGTTGCAGGGAAGATGTTGGTGGATGTAACAGGTCGGAGAGTACCAGTTCGGCTGTGCAACACATCTGACGATGCTGTGAGGGTAAGACGACATGAAGGGGTGGCGACGCTCTGTTGTGTTACCAAAGTCCAGCTAGTGACCACGCCCTCTCAAGATGTGGCTATTATGGAGCAAGCGGTAGGTGGCTCTTGCAGTTTGCCAGACATCAACTTCGAAGGTGTCGACTTCACCCCATCGCAAACGAAGGCGATTGAGCAGCTACTCAGACAGAATGCTGATGTTTTCTCGCAGAGCCCTTTCGACATGGGTGTTACCAGCACAGTGGAGCACGAAATCCCACTCACCGACCCAACCCCCTTCCGACTACCATACAGACGAGTCCCCCTTCACAGTTTCAGGAGGTCCGAGGCCACTTGGAAGAGCTGAAACAAGCCGGGGTCATCCAGCCCAGTCAGAGCCCGTACGCTTCTCCGGTTGTCATTGTGCAGAAGAAGGATGGCAAAATTCGACTTTGCGTCGATTACCGGAAGCTTAATTCCAGGACAACGACAGATGCGTTTCCCCTCCCAAGAATAGACGAGGCTTTGGATGCTCTTGGGAAGGCCAAGTACTTCTCCTGCTTTGACCTGACCTCGGGCTACCACCAAGTGAAGATGGCATCTAAGGATCAACCGAAGAGGGCCTTCACGTTCCCGATGGGCTTGTTTGAATTTACGAGGATGCCATTCGGCCTCGTGAATGCACCGGCCACGTTCCAAAGGCTGATGTCGGTGGTGTTTGGCGACATGGAGTTTGAGAGTGTGCTAATTTACCTCGACGACATCATCGTCTTCAGTAGCACTGTAGAGGAGCACGTAGAACGCCTAGGGAGAGTCCTAGCAAGGCTGCGGGAACACTGGCTGAAACTGAAGCCGTCAAAATGCCAGCTTTTTAAGAGAGAAGTGCAGTACCTTGGCCATGTAGTCTCTGCAGAGGGAATCGCCACTGATCCGGCAAAGGTTGCTGCAGTGAAGAGCTGGCCCGTTCCACAAAGCAAGAAGGATGTTCGCAGCTTCCTTGGGCTCACCGGCTATTACCGGAGGTTCGTTCAAGGGTATGCGAAAACTGCTGCTCCTCTCTTCGCATTGATTGGAGGCAAGCGTGGTTCGAGAGACCCCCCCCCCCTTCAAATGGAGCAATGAGTGCCAAACAGCGTTCACCACCCTGGTTTCAAAGTTGGCCTCTGCACCGATACTAGCTTTTGCAGATTATAGCGTACCATTCACCGTGCAGACAGATGCATCCCTTGATGGTCTGGGAGCTGTCCTGACTCAAGAACGAGACGGCAAAGAAAGGGTCATCGCATACGCAAGTCGCACCTTAACAGAAGCAGAGACAAAGTACCCCGCTCACAAACTAGAGTTCAAGGCACTACACTGGGCGGTAACGACTAAGTTCAGAGAGTACCTGTATGGCAACCGACTGACCGCGGTGACTGACAACAACCCACTCACGTATGTCTTGAACAAGGCGAAGCTTGATGCTACCAGTCAACGTTGGGTTAGTGATCTGGCCGTTTTCAACATGGATATCATCTACCGGCCAGGCAAGTCTAATGCCAATGCGGACTCTCTGTCCCGGATTCCAAGATCTGATATGGTGAGAATCCTGGACGAAACAGAGGGTAGCAGAGGTCGAAATGGAAGACAGGAAACAAGGGACGCAAAAACATCAGCAGCCAAGACAGATGCGGGTAGTCAGGGAGAAGATGGCATGGCTTCCATCGAGGGGCAGGAACAGCAGCCGAGGGCAAACCTTGAAGATAAGGCTGTTAGCCATGACCATCAGCTCACAACTGGTACGAGGAGTAGCATACCACCAACCCCAAGCATAGGGCAAACATCAGACAGCAGTGACACTACTGATCACCCATCTCCCATGAAGTCTTCTTCCGATGCAGCCTTAGACAGAGACAGCAATGAAGTAGGTGCCAAGTCTTTTTCAGAAGGAGCCAAGGTGGGTACATATGTTGATCTTCCAGGAGGCCTTCGTCTGCTCGAGGCACAGCAAGAGGACCCAACAACTCGGCGTGTTGTAGAGTTGAAGTCAGCCAAGTCAGGGAGGCCAAGTTGAAGAAGAATGGCACGGGAAATAAAAGAAGTTAAGACCCTACTTCAAGCATGGGACTTCTTGGCTGTGAGGCAAGGTGTCTTGGTCTACGAGAAGGACCAGGAAGACAGAGGTGAGACACCAACCTTAATAGTGCTCCCGAAGGAGATGAAGAGGCCTGTCCTTCAGCATGTCCATGACCTGATGGGACATCTTGGCTTCGAAAAGGTTTATCAGCATGTCCGGGATAGGTACTTCTGGCCAAGTATGTACTCTGATGTGAAGTCGTACATCGGCAAGTGTGAAAGATGCGCCCTGAGAAAAACGCCAGGCATGAAAAGGCAGGCAAGTCTGCAGAGTATCAACACAACACAGCCCTTGGAACTTGTCTGCATAGACTTCCTAAGCTTGGAGAGGTCAAGAGGAGGCTTTGAGCATGTACTTGTGGTCACTGATCACTACACCAGATACGCACAGGCGTACCCGACTCGTGATGAGAAGGCAACAACTGTAGCGCACGTCCTATGGGAGAGGTACATCGCCAATTACGGCATCCCTGAGCGACTCCACTCGGACCAAGGAAAGAGTTTTGAGTCGGCAGTCATAAAGGAGCTGTGTCACCTGCTGGGCATGAGGAAGGGCAAGACGTCGCCATACCACCCACAAGGCAACAGTATGACAAAGAGGTTCAATCGCACGTTGTTGTCGATGCTGGGAACCCTTGAGCCAGCATAGAAATCCAACTGGGCAATGCACCTCCAGACCCTCACATATGCCTACAACTGTGACAAACACGAGAGTACGGGGTACTCCCCTTTTTACTTGATGTATATGAGAAAGCCACGTCTGCCAGTCGATCTCCTCATTCGGCCAAGGTTCCAGGAAGCAGAGGATGTCCACCCACAATCCACCTACGTTCAGCAGCTTGGGGAACGGCTACAGGAAGCTACAAGGAGGGTGGAGCAGTTGGCAGGGGTGGCCAGGCAGAAACAGAAGGCGACATATGATAAGAAGTCGAAAGATCTAGCCCTTCATCCCGGTGACCTTGTACTGGTGGCCAGCAAGTCGCTACTGGGTAGGTGTAAGCTGAAAGACACGTGGGAGTCGGTACCCAACACAGTCCTCAGTCAGCTGGGAAACCTACCAGTATACACGGTGCAACTCCTAGGATCAACAAAGACGCGCAACATTCATCGGAACCTTCTTACTATCTGCCCTTTTGACGTAGAAGAGCCAGCATCCGTCATCGATCCTCTTCCACCCCCAGCGCAGTTTCAAGATGTGTGGAACACCCCGGAGACGAATGATTATTCTCTTGCACCCCCACTGCAGTTTCAAGATGTGGCCACAGATGGCACTTGTGCATTCACTCCACCACTGCAGTTCAGCGATGTGTGTGCTGATGTATTGAGAACAGAGGACAGCCCGTACAGCGACATGGATGATGAGGCATCTACTTCAAGTGGCACCGACATCGATGAAGCTACTGACTCGTCCAGCTCAGAGAGTTCACAAAGGTCTATCTATCGGCGCCCAAAGAGGAACATCAGACCACCAGTGAGGTTTGGGGAGTGGAACTTAACTCTTAGAGAGTGAACAAAGAGAAGTTAGAATTATTTCGTTAGACATTGCTGTGGAAAGCAATGATTTCACAGGGCGTGGATGTAGAGGGGACTCTTTTCACTTAGTTGTTTTTGCTTCACCTGCTTGTGTATAGGAGTTGTCCCCCTGCTTTTAACCTTGAATTTCTTCTTAGCTTGCCCTGAATTTGCTAGGAGTGGTTCCCCCCCTTTCCAAAATAATCCCCAGAGTAAATATCCTGTCATGCCCTATTGCACAAGACCTGATGCATGTGAGTTCCTTACATATAATCAGATGCGGACCGGCAGCAAGAGAGACCACAGCATCCACCTTAACCTCTCTCTCTTTGTACTAAGCAACTTCTGTCTTCAGCTTTGGTCTACTGTGAACTTGGTTTCTTGCTTGATTTCTTTAATTTTGCGACTATTTACTAGTGCCGTGTTGGTTAATAATTTAAGTCCGTGTTGGTTAATAATTTAAGTCCGTACGCGTGTTGGTTAATAATTTAAGTCCGTGTGGGTACTGGTTGATGTTTGTCTTGGTTTAAGCAGTATTGTTGGTTTAAGTTAATTGGTTACGAGTTGAGTATATTTCCTGGTCCATACATTTAAGAAACTCAGCTAAAATCACTGGTTCTGATTGAGAGGTTGGTTTTGGATTTTTACTCTGTTCACATTGAAATAAATATTTTTTTGTTGTTCTTTGCTTGTTGAAATCAAATTTGATCTTCCTTTGTCATTTCTTTTTGAGAATATCCTGCGACTCTTCCTTTTGATCCCTGGTTCATGTTGGTTTTTGCGAGTTCCCCCATTGTGTGTCTTTTTTCCAGGTTACACAAACCTGTACAAGGAAATATTCAGGCATGTAACTTTTGGGGGATCAGCCTCATTCCTTGTTTTTCATTGTACATTCATGTCAATGACAATTGAAAAACACTGCACAAAGTCTTGTAGAAATTGCATTGTTTTTATCAAAGTTCAAGGTGCATTTCTGAATGTTAAAACTCTCATTTCTACCCCCACCAAATATGGTTATCCACAAAAAGTCATTTTGATGTCAGAGAATTTCTCTACCATCCTAATGTATATAAAGACGGACAATGTTGGCCCACAAGATTAAGTTCTTATTTCTAAGAGTACTTTAACTCCAAATGTTTTTGACACTATTGTATTTAGAATAATCATGAACTTGACGGCTTCAGGACGAGTCCAAATTCCAGAAGGGGTTTTCTAAATGACTTCTGAGTGAGCGTTTCATCGTTGGTCCTCAACTACAACATCGACTCTAGGATTTAACAAGTGGCAACTTGATGGAAAAGAACTTGAATTTGTTACATCCCAACAAGGCATCTGTCCCATCTGTAGTTGGGATGGTCCAGACGGACACTTCTAGTATGTTACTGTTAACACCCCTGGCTGTACATACCTGCATAAAATAGTAACAGCTTTTACCTCGTAGAAATTTCTGGGGAAAATGAATGATATTGATCCTCTCACTTATTCCACTGGAAACATGGCCCTCCACTTTTGGCAAGTCCTGTGGTGGGATTGGTCTTAATGAATCAGGCTATGAATGGCTAATGAGTCTTTCAAAAACAAAACTCAAATGCTTTCTTTTTCAGCAAGCATTTGGTGACGTGTAATGTATTGTGGTTTTTAAATATCTGTTTAGTTTATTGTAACTGTCTTCTGTATAGATGATATTCCCCTTGTTTGCCGGGTTTTATTGCTTTGTGTTGCCTGGCAGCGTGCGCCCTTCCTGTTTCATGAGTACTAGTGATAGAGTGGGTCTTGCAAGGGGCATGCTATGTGAAATGTATGTTATGAGTAATTACTATTTTTATTCAATATCTCAATGGATTTTTTGTTGGTTTGCTGCTGTATTTTTAGGTGCTATATTAATTTTACCTATGCAAACTTGTCTGGATTTTTAAAATTTGTTTGTAATTTGCTTTTGAACAGGTTGATTCTGGAGGGAACGCGATATAAATCCAATAAATTATTATTATTGTTTTAGTATTTTGGCCCCCCACTTTGTGGACTGAGGCTTGCCCCCTCCTCCGCACTTTTTGCAGGTCCTATGATTGGATAGGGCTCAGTGGATCAAGCTATTAATGACTGATGGCAGAAGGTCTAACAACTGCCCCCCCCCACTTCAAAAATCGTTCCATCGCAGTGCCAAATTAAAACATTTGCCCTAGCACTATCGAAAAGAGATCCATATCTTCCCAAATGGGATTCTAAACTTTTATAATTGGGCACTGAATCCACGGCTATTTTGATTGTTCAAAAAGCATGTCAGGTGATCAATCTTTATTGTGATGTGGGGGGGGTTCAATTTCTTTTGTAACACAAAGTAAATTTGTAATTTACTACATAGACAGCATTTTGAACGGATTGATGCAACAAATTTTTGAGTATCACTTCAAAATCACTTTTAGGTTTTCTTTTCTTCAATAAATCACTATCTTCCATAATAAGCCTGTACTTTCAATTTGTCCTGAAAATTTCACTCCCCTACCCCATTTTTTTCTTCAAATAAGTTTCAGTAAGATCAACATCTTCCTGTTTGTAGTACAAATCTGGAATATCCTTTCTAGTATTGCTAAAAAGTTTAATGTACATCTCAATTCAGAAACACTGACCCCAGTTGAATGGAGGCGGTAATGCAAGTTTTTTTTAACTTGGTGAATATTTTTCTGTCAATAAAATTGCTTATAAAGTTAAGAACTTTTCTTATCAAACATTATGTATTGTTTATGTTTGTCTGGTTGTGTTTGTTGTGGTAATAATTCTATGTACAAGGGGTGCAGCCAATTTCAAATGGGGAAACTTAAATCACGTGAAAATAAACAAAACGTAGTGCACAGTGCTAAAAGTGGAAAAGCTCTAATGGCCTGAAAATGTTTGATGTGAAAGGTTGAACTGAGAGAAACTTCTCCTCAATCAAACAGATAATCTACAAAGGACAAGTGCAAAGGGATTTAACACTTATACAAACAATGAAAACAATTTTTGGGAAGTTGACTGGACAGTGACATTGCTTCGCTGTAAACATTTTGTTCCGACGTGTCTTGGCCCCGCCCCCTCGATCAAGTGTTCTGTAAACACCGCCCTCTGGAGATCGCAATAAGTAGGACGGCCTCCTGTATACTACAGTACTCACATTGTAGTAGAATGCTGCGTCTCTCTCTATTTAAAAAAGAAAAAACAGGCTCAATTCCCCGCAGTTATATCATCAGAAATAGGCCTACATCCAAATTTAACTTTGATGAACCGTGGCATTGACAGGAGGTCTTGAGGAAAAAACAGAAGTACGGGGTAAACAGGTAAAACTTCACAGTTGCTGTGGTGGGGTCACAGGTGACGACTCCTTTGATTTTTAAAAAGGCATCGGTGTATAATTAATAATGTTCACTTTCGTGAGTGTATTCATCCTCTTTTTTACAATTGTAATACTCTAAAATCACTGATATCTATTCTTTCCAGTTGGGCTCTTTCATGTATCAACTTGATAACTTCCAGCTACCGCAATCAATTTGCTCAATGTTTTGAAGAAACGAAGATTGTCATTACCACTTTACAAGGCAAAGTGATGCATTGCATCGCTCGTTTGCAAGTACTAAGCTCGCTACATCTACTGTGAAACGTAGGTCCCAAGTTATGGAGTTCCATTGATTTTTCCTTGAAATTTGCATCTAGTCTCTCAGAATTCATATACAAATACAAAATTAAATTACTACATGTAATTAACCACATGTATTTGAGTAATGATTAATTTCTTCCTCACAGGGCTGCAGCAGGCAAAGGCCTCATGATCATGTACATGTGCCGTATTTAATATTTGTTGTGTTATTTGCAAAGTGTTCCTGTGTTATTGTCTTTGTGGAGCTTTGTTTATTCGTAATTAGGGCCCCCCACACGACAAGCACTGCTTCTTGGGGTCCCCCCACACAACAAGCACTGCTTCTTGGGCCCCCCCACACAAGCACTGCTTCTTGGGCCCTCCCACACGACAAGCACTGCTTCTTGGGCCCCCCCACACAAGCACTGCTTCTTGGGCCCCCCTCCCACACGACAAGCACTGCTTCTTCTGCCCCCCCACACGACAAGCACTGCTTCTTGGGCCCCCCCATCCACATATAGACACTTTGTGAAACTGTTTTGTAGAGTAACATTATGTGGAAAATAAATGAACTGAGCAAAACTAAGAACTAGAGTCTTTTGTCTGGGGAATTCCAATTATGTTCACTTGCAATCAGATTTAACTCCAGATTTTATTCATATTTAACTCGCAAAAGGCTCATTGAAGAGATGTTGGTATTGGTGTCTGATAGACAGTGGCATAACAGGGAGGGGGCCACAGGTTCACATGCCCCCAAGAGAAAGTCCACCACGAGAAAGTCCACCACCTAACCCCACAGGATCTCCCAATTTGAAACTTTGAAATGCCATGAATGTAAACCGGTATTTGCTTTCAGTGCATCCTTGAAAAAATGTGTGCGCTCCTCTGGGTACCCCCTGTCTAACCTGTACACTTTTTGCAGAGTTGTTTTGGTAGTTTAGAATTCTGTCAAACAAGGGCCGATACTCAGACAAGGGTGTCCCCTCATTGCCCTTAGAAATTTTACCTACTTTTAGTAAGTTATGTTGTGACATTTTTTGACATTGTTTCATCTTCTGTCTAATTTTCATCAGTAAGACAACTTGAAGTGGTATTCAAGGAACTGGCAATATGGCGGACGGATCCGTCTCGACATCACCACCAGAGTGGGACGTCATCATCGTAGGGGCTGGTATTGCTGGCCTGACTGCTGCCTACCGACTCCAGCAACAAAAGCCAGGGTGCAAAGTTCTGGTTGTAGAGGCTAAAGGTTTGTATTAAATCTTTTGTTCAATCTCTTTCTCAGCCACTACAGGGAATGCCTGACATCATACAGAGTAACAGTGCTGCATTTTTATTGGTAGGTTTAATTTAGGCTTACATGCAGGTGTGCTATTAGATTTGGTCCATGTCCACTGAAATGCATGGTGGCCTCAATGTAATGGCTACATATGCAGCAAGGTATGAGACGGAGAGAACCCCCCCCTGCTTTGTGTTGGTCATTGTCTCACAGGAATCTGGGGAATTCTTTTCAGACATCTTGGGGGGATGTGTTAAGTAACAATAGTCTGGAATGTGTATAGGGATTGGACATGTTGGGGGGTACCCCTCGGTCTCATTTCTTGCTGGGTATAAATGGCAGTATTATTGCTCTTTGGGCTGCTTGCATAAGTCCGCCTTGCTAGTGAAAAAAAGAAAGGTCACACAGGCAGACAAGTGCCATTGCTGCCCTGTGCATCGTGTGCATGCAAAGACTGTACAGTTTTGTACACTCTCAGATGATAATTAGAGTGTGTTAACGTGTGTTAGCTCCAACTCCCAAGAGACACTGCAACGAAGATGGGCCAGCAGACCCTGGTAAGCTTGGCAGTTGAGTGTTTAGACACCTGCATCAGTAAGCAGGAGGTTGTGAGTGGGAGTCTGATCTAAGTCACCTCTTCAAGTTTATCACAAGCACATGCGTGCATCACCAATATAAATTAATATCTACCCAATGTAAAAATTGCTGGATTCACCAATTGACCTGAGCTCGGGCCAATTTCATGGAGCTGCTAAAGCACAGAATTTGCTTAAACCCTTGACAACGGGAATTTTTTTTCCAAAAGCCGACTCCAAGAATTCCAGCCTCACTTGGCCACAAAGGCCACTGGCCAAACCGCAAATTCTCAGTTTGTGGCCCTGCGTGCTCTGCATGCTTTGATTTACACATTGAAAAGGCTCATTGTTCGGTGGCATGCGGCTCTACTCACGCTTCCACATTCCCGTTGCCTCTTTTCAAAGTGGGGACTATTGTGAAGCTGGTGATTATGATGCAAATTTGGTCTTTCATTTCTGGGCTACACACAAAGGCCAATCACCATATATACAAGAGCCAGGGTCTGCCTCCTTTCACCGTGTTTGCTCGAGCGTGAGCCGAGAATAATAGCAGAAAAGCAGGTTGGAGATCTCAATTTTTACAGCGGCTCTTACCGTCTACCGGCGCGAAGGGGTTAAGCATAAAGAATCCTTGCTTAATAAATAAAGGTTACCAGCTCAAACTCTATGTGATTGTCATGCTAACCAAAAGACAGGTTAATACCATTCCAGAACAATATACATCATAAAAAGTTTTTGCTGGTAACCTGATTTGTCAAGCAAGGTTTTTCATGATTAAAAAATTTTTGGCTTAAGCAGCGCTATGAAATTAGCCCCAGCTGAAGCTAACGTATGATTCATCATAGTGCTCTTCTGTTTAATCTGTGTTTTTCCAGACCGTGTAGGAGGTCGGACACTCACAACTGAGCTGGAAGGAGCTTATGGGAAGGATGTCTGGGACCTAGGTGGCCAGTGGGTTGGAAGGTAAACATTCACTGATTAATCGTTTATTTCAGAGAGCTAGAATTTTTGGCCAAATTTCATGCTTTTTTTTTTTACTTTTAGAGGAAGAGGTGAATTACAGTAACTATCATGAAAGTTCATCCGTTCTCAGACTTAACACTTCAAATAAACGTCTCAGCTTCCTTGTCATACAGTGAGTTGTCAGGAGATCATTCACTTCAAGCATTAGTCAGTGTTCTCCACAGCCGAAAATTTTGGCAGGGCGGTAGACAAAATTGCGAGCGTGAAGCCCTTACAGCGTGGGGTCTGGGGCCCGCATAAGAGCCCCGGAAAATTTTGGATTCTAGACACTCTGTGATGCATTCTGGGGCAATTTCCAGTCCGCTTTCGTCTGTAATTTGGCCCCAAATCTGATTGCATTTACAGCGTGAAATATTGGCTAGGATATTCTTCAGGAGGAATTTTTTCATCGAAAGATTTGATGACGAAATTATTTTAATTTCCGGAGCATTTTTAGCAGAACCTCATGTTAGTGACTTGAGACATGCTTGAGATGAGCCGAGCATGATCAGTTGACTTTGAAAAGGCAGAGTAAAAACAAGCGTCAAAATGCGCCCTTGAATAAAAAAGGAGAAAAGAAATATGTTCAGGCAAAGATAAGTTTACTATTTCCAGCTCGCGTCATAAAAATGAAGCAACCCCTCCATTGGAGCAGAGCGTGGGGGCCGCTCAGGCATGGCACGGTCCTTCCACTGGCACCCATGCACACTCCGCAAAACAATGTTGAGCCGCAGGTACCAGTCACATGCACTGCGTGTACATGTACACGCTTGTGCAATGCAATATACGTGTACATGTACAAAACATACGCGATGGTTTTTCGGGACACGAGGCTGACTATGCATAACGGTAGGCAGCCAACGATCACCATTGTCAGTACATCACAAGCGTCGTCGGTAAACTCAAACTCTATCCACAAACTGCGGTAAACCTCTTTGTCACAAAGCGGGTCCGAAATATATAGATTGATCACTTTTTCCTTATCTCCACTCACTGACAACAAAGCCACAAAAAAAAGAAACTTTCAGGAACTGGTAGTAATTTATACAACAAAAAAGTAAAAAAGAAATTTATTATTATTTACAATCTCCACAAAATCCTTGGTAGAGCTTGTGAGTTTTTCAAGAGTTTACCCCAAACTAAAAATACATTTATCACATCATTACAAATTCATAATATAACTATCCCCCCACACGGGTACTCATGCATGTCCTCGAGCGTGTCATCGCTCCACCAGCTGAACGCTCTGGGGATCTCCGCCGATTTGACAAGGTAATGTGGTCGCAAGTCCCCCTTTCTAGGTCCTCTGTTCCCTCCTGGTTCTCTTCAGGGTAACAGGGCAGCCTCTCCCCCAAAGAGGAAGATTCTATGACTGAAACTCCACTAAAGGGAGTCCTGTGGAATTTATAATTACAACGTATAAGGCTAATACCGTATTTACAATAAAACTCCAAAATATGCAGAGATAATACCCAAAATCGATGATTTTTCTACACAACACCGTGTCGCGTTAAATCTACAAAGGTTGGACTATGCATGTGTACACAATAGTCACTATGAATAATGCAAGCCGCATTGGCGTTGCCGTTGTGCAAACATGAATTCAAGCAGTGTGCACGGGATTTCCACACGAACACAGACTATTTCTTATAAAAGGTAATCTTGACATTTCGAATTTATCTTGAATACAATGATTAAAGCAAAATGACTGAAAATTATACAAAATAGCTTTCTACAAGACGAGCGAACAGTCTTAAAGTCTGACTCCCTGGCTTGAAACAACGTTTCTCAAATTCTCATTCTGTTTCTCAAATTCTCATAGAGCTATCGCTCAATCGACGAAATCAAAATGTGCTATCACACGATGACCGATCAGGAGTCTCTCTGTGTCAAGCTCTGTCCACTACCTCTCCAATGCTTCACTACGATTTTAACCCCGCAGAGAGATCATGCTAACTAATCTAAATGTCATGCAAATTTTGAAACTCCACACGTTTTCAAATTTTTCCCGCTTCAAACGTATTTGGTCATATTAGTAAAAAAATTTACATACTCCCCGTATTACTATACGTAGGAAGGTGGGTCCTGAAATATGCTGAATATTCATTATATATGTACCAAGGTTTTACGCCCTCTTGTGACACTCTTTTTTAATAAAATCTTGAGAAAGTAGACATTCGGGAAAAAATACACAACTCAAAAAAATAGCAGGGCGGCACAAATTTTTGACAGGGCGTTCCTCCCTGCTAAAACAGCCCGTGGAGAACACTGTCAATGATTACAGTCTCACCCGATGTTAGTGAGGCTGTCCGTTTTGTAAGTGGCTTCATCATACACATGGACAGGCCACGATTTGCAGGCTGCCATTGGACGATCGCTGAAGTTGCACGTTAACTCCCGGTTTCATGGTTCCATGCAAATGGCGATCGATGCGCATAACTCTCTCTTATGTGTAGTGCATGTGCAGTGGGGTGGTTTAAACTGAAATGATGTCACACGAACCGCATATTGGATGGAGACGCCATTGGTGAAAACAAAACCGAAAATTGAGAACCTAAACAAAGGGTAGAGAAAACAGTGGTGTGTTTTCATTGACCATCACTGTAGAAGATTTTCTTACATCTTTATGTTTTTGGCATCACATGTTCAACTCCAGCACACAGTACCACATCATGTGGCTACTGAACGAGTTGGGCCTGGAGAAGTACCCACAATACACCACGGGCAAGAAGAAGATGTTGCTAGGCAACAAGGGCATCCGGACCTATGAGGCCAGCATCCCCTCCATGTCTTTCCTGGCTTTGCTGGATGTGCAACGCTTCATAAGTGCTGTAAGTTTCCTCAAATTTCGGAACGAGATACAGCACACTAGCATAAAATCAGACTTCTATTTCACTTTTGTTTTGAAGACACACTGGATATTTTATGATGTTTATGTATAAGAAGACTATGGACTTCTTGAACAATTTTATAAATTAAACAATTAGGTAGAATTAGATCTAGTGGTGAAATTTTGACCGATGGAATTGCAATTGCCAATGCATTCAATGATTTCTTTATCAATATAGGTACTGAATTAGCAAATGCTGTAATGGCTAAAACGGGTTCACAGGACGTTACAGATCAAGCAAATGAACCTACACACCATACAGAGTCAGTGAGGGAGTTGTTTCGTTTTAGTAATGTGACTTCCCACGATGTCTATAAGTTTCTCAGCACCCTTGATATTTCTAAGGCTGCTGGCCTTGATGGTATTGCTCCTAGGCTACTTAAGGCTGGTTGCAGGCCGCTTGCTGAACCACTTACTCACGTCATGAATATAAGTCTCTCCACCGGTTCTGTTCCCACTGCCCGGAAGTTGAGTAGGATATCCCCTCTTCATAAAGAAGGGGATTATCTTGATATTAATAATTACAGGCCCGTTTCTGTCTTGGATGCTTGTATGAAGATTTTCAAAAAGCTAGTCTACAAACAATTGTTAGACTATCTAGATATGAACAACATTCATTCTGATAACCAGTCAGGTTTCAGGCCAGTGTACTCCACTCAAACATGTCTTTTGAAAGTTACTGATAATTTGCTTGAAAATGTGAACTCCGGTTTTTTCACTGGAGCAGTTTTTTCTGGACTTAAAGAAAGCTTTTGTTCACCACAGTCGTCTTATTGACAAACTTTATGATATTGGAGTGCGTGGCCTTGAACTTGACTGGTTTAAATCGTACTTACAGGGACGGCAGCAAGTTACTAAAATTGGTGACAAGTATTCAACTCCTGCTGGAGTTCATTTTGGAGTGCCTCAGGGGTCTACACTAGGTCCATTTCTTTTCATTCTGTATATCAATGATATAACTGGTGTTGTTTCTCGGGATACAATGACTTTTTTATATGCTGACGACACTGCAATTTTCACTCGTGACAAATCTGTAGATGGCATAAATAGAGTTTTAAATAGGGATATGGCCGAAATCTCCAAATGGTTGCAAATGAATGTCCTTACCTTGAATACTAGCAAAACGAAAAGTATGCTGTTTGGTACTCAAGCTAAACTAGGCCGAGGGGAGAATAATTTATGTGTTCAGATCAGCAACACTCCTATTGATAATGTTACTCAATATCTAGGTGTATTGTTGGACCCATCTCTGACTTGGAATCAACATATCGATGGGCTTGTTAAAAAAGCCAATAAATGTGTGGGTGTACTCCGGAGGATCGAATGTGTTCTCCCACAACATACTTTAAACCTGCTGTAGAAAACATTGATCTTGCCGCACTTTGACTATTGTGATGCTGTGTGGGGAAATTCCTCGAAACTAGCACTCGACAGGCTCAGTAAAATTCAGAGTAGTGCTGGTCGACCCATCCTCAGTCTTCCACGGAGAACCCCTACTGAGCTTGTTCTATCGACATTAGAGTGGGATACTTTGGATGAAAGGCGTTGTTTCCATTTAAATACATTGGTCTATGAAAGTATAACTCTGCAACTACCGCCGCAAATGTGTAGCTGTTTCTTTCATACCACTGATTCGCATCATTATAATACTCGGTCAGGCTCTCACGGTTCCTTAATCATTCCAGTCAGTAAATCGAACATAGGTAAACGCAGATTCATTGTTCGTGGAGCTTATGCATTCAATGCATTGCCCACTGCTCTTAAGAGCCTACTACCTGCAACACTATCAAGTTTTAAACACACTTACACATCCTTGTTGTTTTAATGCCCGTTTGTGAGGTTGGTTATTTGTTGTCGGTGTTTTAATTATTACTTATTGTTGAGTTTCCAAATGTGTGTGCATGGCTGGTACATGGATTTTAATCTTTGGTTTTTTTAAGTAGTACACTTTATTTTCTAGATATTTAGTATTTTATAATATTTGATGGGCTTAACTGATTTTATTGTAATTGCTAGGCACCCCTGGAAATCAGTTTCACTGAGAGGTTTCCGCAGGATAAATAAGTGAATAATAATAATAATTTATTGGCACTGATGCCAAGCTGACGGGATTGGCTGGTTTATTGTGAAAGAGACAAGTTTAGTGATATGCAAGAAAAGTGTTGTACAGGAAGATGAACATCAAATTATGAACAAAGACTCTCTTTTATTGCAGTTCTTGATTTCTCCAATCTGTGACTAATAAGAAAGTTGATGACCTTTTGTACAGACTGACAAAATTGCTGCCAGCATTCCTGAGGGCAATCCAATGAATGGACCAGATGCCGATGTCTTAGACAGTATGACACTAGACACTATTGTACGGCAAACAATGTGGACATCGGGTAAGTTATAGGAATCCTGAAGGTTTGCAATCCTGATGTGTTTGAACTGTAGTGAAAGGCTGATGGCAAAATAAGGTTATACATGTATTTAACTTTTTTCTAAAAACTGTTCGCAGTTCTACAGAAGACATGTAAGCCCTGAGTAAGTTTCCTTGGCAGTTGAATCAACTGGGAATACTTATGAACACGTGGTTGGCAATTAGAATATGAAAATGTGGTTTGAATGAGCATTGTTTGGGATTTCGTAGTGTTGTTTTGTTTGTCCATGAACCAGATTGGTAATGAACTGCAGCAGGAAATTTATTGACCTTTTGGTCATGCATTTTCCTCACAGATAGGATGCATTTGTTGATTTGGCGGGAAGGGATTTCAATCATCCAAATTGCTTGAATACATCATTTACTTTGACCCCTGCCTTGGTTCAAGTACACTACCAACCTTGGGATCGACTTTATACTCTACCTGGAGGTTCTGGTGTGAATTTTGAAGGCCAAACCGGACAAAAAAAATGCAAATAGGAGAAGAGGATCAGGAGACATCTGAACAGTTCCAAATGACATTGTTTCTTCTTTCCTTTTCTTTAACACTGTAGAGGCTCGTGATGCTATTGACATAGCAGTCAACCAAATACTTGGCGCCCCACCTCGCACGTTGTCCGCTTTGTTCTTCTTTCATTATGTCGGTTCTGCTGGCAATATGAGAACATTAAATGAGGCGACACAAGGAGCTGCTCAGGAATTTAAAATAAAGGTAACCTGTGACCTTTGTTCTTTGACCTTTGCCAATGCATTTTTGAGCAGAATGGGTCGTGATTACAGCAAAACGATAAGAATCTGCCCCTGCACCCCATCCAAGTAAATGCTGGTTACTAGGGCTGCTGTGGATCTGCATACATATTGTTTTGTATGATTTTGATCGTTTTATATCAATTAAGTCCAGTTCTGAAAAAAATTGGTTACAGTGTCTTTAGAACTTCACATGAAATATGTGAGTTGTGTATTCTTATACATCAATGTAAATGCAATATTCGCCTTAACACAAATTCATAAATACCTCAGACAGTCTCCCTATTCAACTACATACAACTTAACCATGTATTAACATTTGCTAATGCTTGCTGAGAGGTGATAATGCCCACTGCGGCTAGGACATTAGTGGCATTAGGATTAGGAGTCTAATCTAATCTAGTCTAAATGTAATTTATGCTGACAATTATCTTCACAACATTGTGGTTAATGGCGTTCACAGTGATGAGACCTGAGGAGAGCAAATGTAGAAGGATCCTTGAAGTTACATGTAGGTTTCCTGAACAGAAAGGGAAAATTGTAGTCAGAAGTAGTGTTGTGTTTAACCAAAAAAGATATTTTCACCCTACAAGAGTGGGGGGGAGAATCTGCTCTCCTTGACATTCCTACAGTTCTGCTGCAGTGCACTTTTTCATGCGCTGAGACTTGAAGAGCTTTTTTCAGTGACATCCTTCGTTCCTTTTTACATCATTTTTATTGAAAATCAGATATGCTGTTCTCTTGCAATGCACATTTTTATGAGACAGGTCAACAATAATCCAAATTGTATCCACTGATGCGCTCAGTGCAGATGGGTACAAAGGCATGAGGCCAGGAATTTCACAGCAGCATGACATCAAAATCCTATTGAATTGAAACTTTACAGTTTACTGAAAATGAGTGTCTTGGTATGCATGCTAAGTTTCATAGCAATCGGGCATGTTACTGCCAAGTTCTGGGGGGGGGCAATTGCTGTGAGATGGATTAATAGTATTTTGGGATGAGTTTGTACAGGTACGTTTTCATTACTCCTGCCTCAGTGTTGCTTCAAAGATGATCAAAATGCTCCACTGTGCAGGGCAGGAACTTCAGGGAGGCATTGGAGGCAATCGCCTTGATACCCCTGGTCTTTGCCTCCATGCCCATTGAAATGTCCCCATAGACAAGTTGATTTTCTAATACAAGTGCCCTTTGCAAATGAGATCTTGCCTTGCCCTTTGAAGAACAAATTTCTGTCCTGACAGTGTTGTGTCCGTATTGGATGATCATCGGCAAAGCATTGAACTTGAGAACAGATGACTGATTTCTCATTTCCCATTGTGTTTCTAGGGTGGTGCACAGCAAATGTCCACCATTTTAGCCGAACGAATAGGCCAGGAGAATGTGTTATTAGGCCAGCCTGTAGATCACATCGACCAGCAGGAGGCTGACAAGGTCACTGTAATAACTGCAGCCGGGAAACAGTTCACCTCTCGCTATGTTATTGTCGCAACTCCCCTGCATTGTTCCAGTAAGTTGATTTGAGTAATCAGATTTTGCTTATGCGTGCCTCTCCTTTTTTTTTTTTTAAAGTGACCGACTATGATCTGTAATCAGCTTTTAACTCAAAATGAATTTTCTGAGGTCTTAGTGTGGGCAAGGAGAGGGGGCATTACTCATGAACTTGAATGATTTAATCCATCGCAAGTGTTCTCCACAGCCTTGAATTATTGTGAGTTGTCGTTGAGTTTGCAACATTATGCATGTACTTGATGCATGATCCGAAACTAGGAAAAAAATGTGTCCAGTTTTTGGCCAATCGGAAATCTGGTAAAAAAATCCTTTTCTAGATTTTTCCTGAAAACAAATTTTGTACAACAAGAAGCTTACATTTCACCTTTCAAACTGAACTTGTCAGAGAATGTAGAACTAAACAACAACACAGAGAGGTAGGGGTTTTTTGAAGCGACCCAGAACTAGGAAAAATCTGGAACTAGGAAATTGGCTGTATTTTCCGAGAAAAACACCCTCAAGGTTAATTGGTTCTTGATGTGACAAAATGAAAATGCTATGACCAGGCAGATTGGAACCAGCCCAGAATTTTTAGCTCACGTACTGCATCTGGGTTTAATAAAAACCGCTGCCAAATGCAATACTGTTGTGATGAATATTGATGTTGGCAAACTCATCATGTTCGTTCTACAAAGTGTAGTAAACTCCTGTACACTTACATGCAGAGAAACTGTAAAGACAGTGGAGAAGGCATTCGAAAATCCAGCAGAAAAAAATAGCAGGGCGGTGAGAATTTTGGTGGGGCGGCAAAACTGTTGTGGGGTAACCTAAACTTTTGGCAGGGGGGCCTGTCCTTCTAAAACCCCTCGTGGAGAACACTGCATCACTGTGGAATTTAAAAATGAAGAATGTGTAAAAGGTTATGTTCCTCGATAATTGAAAAGGCTTGAATACTGAGACACAATAAGATTTTGTTCTAAACACTTGTTTACAGCCGACATTGGATACACCCCTGTTCTCCCCCTTGAGAGGATTAGCTTAGCCAGCCACTCGCCCATGGCTCATCTTTTCAAGTTCCTTGTCACTTATAAAACAGTAAGTTGGTTTCGGTTTCTTGGCCCTAATTTTTTTGCCTCCCACGTCTCCCCCATTTTCTTCGTGGGCTCATTATTTCCTGTGTCCAAGACAGTTGATGACACTTGTGATATCAAAAAAGTATTACGAATCAGCACGCGCAGAATTGCGTTTGACAGAGCTTGAAATGAATAACGGCCAGTTTTGCCTTGCCGTATACCTCGGTCATCGTGTTTTTTTGGCAGAATCATCCATATGTCCATTAATTAAAGCCACTACCG
Source organism: Acanthaster planci (assembly GCF_054643075.1). NCBI lineage: Eukaryota > Metazoa > Echinodermata > Asteroidea > Valvatida > Acanthasteridae > Acanthaster > Acanthaster planci. The sequence continues at coordinate 13,566,593 of NC_141783.1, forward strand.
TCCTTAACTTCAGTTGACTTAGTGCACATGCAAGCCCAGTTGGTTGCCCTAAAATCTCACTAAGTCATTACTCATGCACAGTCTATATGTACAGGACATGTACATGGCTACATGCACTGTACGTACGTCTGGAGTGTGCTGATACTTCAAGCAGTAACACTCTTGCTTCAGAAATAGATTATATAGATGTTTGTATTATCCACAATACGACGTCGTACTTTGGTACTCTATAAGTCTTAGTGTTTGCTTTTGCAATGACAGATCACACCTTGTTTCCGTTTGTAGGCATTTTGGAGGGAGGATGGTTTATCAGGAGAGATTGTCAGCAATGGGGGTAAGCCGACTATTGAAGGTCTCAGCTCAGGCCCTCTCCAGTTGACGTTTGACGCTACGTCGCCCAAAGGCAGTCCAGCCCTTGTGGGATTTTATGCCAACGGCAGAGAGTGGAGCAACATCGAGGTAAGTTTTAATAGTAAGATTAATTAAAAATTAAGATTAAGTAAAAAAAGCAAAGATTTGAGTGAGCAGGCTGAGAAATAATGCAGGTACTTTGAAAAGTGTGGTGGTTCCATTTTGTTGGCAGTGTTGAAGTTTGGAAATTCAGGTTTTCCGGTTGTTTTTTCCCCTGATTTGTATGCCTTGATCTTCAGAGTTGAAATGTGAAAGAATTTCAATGGGCTTTTTTGAAAAAAAGATTGCATGTCATTTTACTGTGTATCAGCCAGAGGTCAGGAAAGCCGCCATACTAGATGCCTTAGCTGAGTTCTTGGGACCCAAAGCCAAGGAGCCACTAGACTACAAGGAAAAGGTGAGCTTCACTGGCAGTTCATGAAGGCTGATGGATTCCAATCTGGCCCATTCTATTAATACTTGGTTACCTATGCTAAGGTGCATCTTAATGTTCTGGCTGTACTTAGAGAAGCCTGAGACTAGCAGCTACAGCCATTTCTGCTAGAGGTATGATATACTGTCAGCCGCAGCCATAACTTTTGTACACAGCCTCACATCGGCTACGTAGAACAGACTTGTTAAGGTCAGCAAGTTTTCTCAACAATGTTCTGCCAGTTTTTGTAACCAACTCCTTAATGTTTGTAGGTCTTGGTGCAGCAGTTTTGGTTCTTGTTAGTATTAAAATCAGGCATGTGCCATTTTACTCTTTACATCTGAGACGCATAAACACATGTACCTTAATTTGCCAATATCTGCAATTCCATAGTACTACATCCCTGAATTTCCTTTGATCAACATGCATGCTTTTGGATTTCATATTTTAAGATGTTGTTGTCCCAGTGAACAGCCCGATATCTCCAAATTTAACAATTCCTTTTCTTTCTGACTTCCCTTTGTAAGGACTGGGCTCTAGAACCTTTCAATGGCGGCTGTCCTGTCAATGTCATGACCCCAGGAGCAATGACTTACTTCCATGGAGGCCTCCGAATGCCATTTGACAGGTAAAATATCTCATCAAGTATGTAATCACTTTATCTGCTTCGGGCAGAAGCACCCCTCATCAGTTCAAAGAGCCTCATTGGTTGGGAGCATTCTTTTTGTTGATAGCGATGTGACTGGAATGCTTACGTTTCCTAGTCATTCATGAACCAGTATTGCACTCTTAGTACTAAAGGAGCCTCTGTTGCTTAGGAAATAGCGCCCTCTTTTGGTCCAGCTTGAAGCCTATAGGGGCAAGCTTAAATATAAACTCTTGTTTCACAACTGATCAGCTTCTTATCACTGTGCAAGCTTGCTAGAAAAACAAGTAGCAACTACTGCTGTGAAGCCCCATCATCACTTCATTTTGCTGTTGTTGCGTCGCACCACGTTTATGGACTATGCCACGATGCACAAATAATTTCATGTCATTGGTTCCCTCAGCACTGAATTACTAAAAAAGGCTATTAGTAATCGGTGATGCAGCGGTGGGACAGGTGTAGCCTGTAGATCTAAAGGGAGTGCATTGCCTAAGGCCAACCAACAGGCAACACCACTGGAAAATTGTGGTAGATAAAGTAAGGCTGCCTCTGAATTTCTTAGCTACTCCAGTTGGTCGTGGGTTATGGACTTAGTTGGCAGTCAACAGCTACCCTTAGGCTTGCCTTGCTTCTGGCCATAGCCAAATTTATTTGGTTGAGGCCTAATAGCTGCTTCATACAAAAAAGAACACAAATACGAAATTGTGACCTTGGGTCAAATATTTGTGTTGGGAATTTGCAAAATCGAATACATTTCAGCTCAAAGGAATTTTTTGGGAAAATTTTCATGATGTCAAATTCATGTTGCTTCCACGTTTGCTTGAAAAATGAACCAGCCTCAAGCCACTTCATTCTCCAACATCTTCTCCCCTTCCCAGGGTGCACTGGGCCGGCACCGAGTCAGCCACCCATCACTGCGGCTACCTGAGCGGAGCGGTGCAGTCCGGAATGCGTGCCGCCAACGAGGTCCTGCGCCGTCTGGACCCTCAACACATCCGGGACGAAATCCTGGCTGCGCTGGATGGCCGGCGGCACTACAAGGAGGAAGAGGTCAAGGAGACGTGGGGGTGGGCATCACTCGGGGGCATGATAGGGGTGGCTGCCTTGGCAGCATTGGTGGTCAGAAGACTTTGGTATGACTGATGCTGCGATGGGACGATTCATACGCTATCCTTGGACTAGGAGTGTAACAGCTTCCGGCATCAAGATGGAAGGACCACATGGATTTTGGTGATTGTTATCCAGCATTTCATTAAATGATCATCTGTTCCAATTGCCATTGCATACCATGCAGTAGAATATCCATCAGGGGAGGTCATTTGTTCCTCCCCCCCTCCCCTTAGACATCTTGCCCATTTTTTTTCAGGAAATGAAATTGCCAACACCTCAGAAACAGAACTAGCACCTCCCTTTTGAGAGGGAGGGATCTTACTTAGATAGGGAAAAAATTGGGCAATGGTTCCCAAGTTTTCATGCCACATTCCCAGGACTAAAAACGTGGCTATGCCACTGATACCCATGCTTCACTCTAATATGCATTACTGTTGGTGCAGTGCATAGATAGATTAGAGATCTTGCCGTTTGCCTAACTTTGAAAGCAAAAAGAAGCAACTTTTATTTCACCTTGTCCACGAATGTTCATTATTTATAACTTTTATATTAATTGCACTCATTGCATATCAAGAAAGATTAGATTCACACCGATAGATGTATATACTAAATAGCAAACCACGGAAATATCCTTGTCCATATATCAGCAATTGTTATATTTTCATCAAAATAGAGGGTTGTATGTTGTGCACATTTTTTGACCATTTACATTCGAAGAACTGGTTTGAGTGATGACTGTAGTTAACCACTGTTTGACCAAGTAACATTTTTCAGGTTGCTATGTATGTGTGTGTATTGAGTGCATACCTGGATTCATGTATATCAGCTTGTGTAATGTGTATGCTCAGTGCTTTTTTGAGGAGAATTTTTTGGGCCAAGGATTTGCAATAAGGTGTGGGGATTGGAGTAAGTTTTTGTCGGGGAGAGCAAATTGATGTTGTGGTAATGATTTGAGATTTAGAAAGTGAAATCTAGAAAGAAATGAGGGTAAATATCTGAGTAAAAAATCTTTTTACACCTCCCTTCGCAGTAAGGACTTCATTGATACTTGTCCTTCTAAAACAAAATGTAAAAATCACACATTTTTGTCAAACACCCAATTTTTTTGACAAATCTGTCTTGGAACCAGTTTCCACTTATTGGCCAAGCCTATTGTCATCAACTCAAATGAAATAATTTTATTTTAAATTACAAATGCAGGCATATTTAAAAGCTTCAGACACTGATTGATTTTTTTTTACGGTAAAACAGAAAATGCTTTGGTGGTGCTCAGAGTTGTCAATCAAAGAGTGACCTTTTCCTGAATTAAACCAATTCCTGTTCATTGGTATTTATGGTGCTCACCATTTGTTAAATAGGTACAATTAGTCATCAAGTCATCAGTCTACCTTCTACTCTTTGTTTACTGTCCAAAATTTGGAATACTCTCCGGTTCTTTGTCAAAAGAGATTTGTACTACCACAAACCTCTTTACCCAAATTTATTTTCATCTTTATTTTGCATGTACCTGTCATTTATGTATAAATACTTTGCATACATACAAACTTATTAAAAATCATGATCCTTTAAAATTGTTCTGCTGCTGTTAATGCATTGAGTATCTGTCTGATGATATTACATGTTGTAATAATTTATTATAAACGTAGCATTTTATATTAAAATGCTTCTTGCATCAAGGTTGAGGGACCAACCTTCACAAGGTTTCAGAACTACATGTGTATAAAAATACAAAAGATGCATAAAAAAATGATTTTCACAAATTAAGAATAATGTCTCTTTAAGAGAAAGTCTTTAAGGTGTGATTAAAACAACACACATTTATTAATGCTGCATGTGATGTCTCATTTTACTGTTGCCGTGTGACAGTTAAATCATTGTACCTCTGTTTTCCAAATAAAGGAAATATATGCCATCCCTGAGATGAGAGAAATGGGAACACAGTTTTGTTGTCAGTCTATCTCTTGTTTTACATGCAGTTAAATAAATTTTGAGGTGGCCATGTACTCTGGGAAAGTATTTCAAAGTTCTAATAATTGTTTCTTGGATAAAGGACAGGACAAAGGGATTGAAACTATTTACGAGATTGGATTTTTGTCAAAACAACAGCTGGAAAAATCGATGTGGGTGTGAGGGCCTGGGGATAGCGTCAGGTGCATGAGTCCAGAGGTGAGGTTAGGTAAAAATACGTGAGTTCACACATTTTTTACATACGACACGACGGCGCGAGCGCGAGATCGGCGCAGGTGCGCTGCATGCTGGGCCCGTCGGGTCCAGCAAACTAGTGCTCGCCGTACATTTCACTTGGGCGGTACCGAGTCCAAGGTCCAAGTTAGGCTAGTTGAAGCCGAGCTGGCTCTGAATTTCTTCCAATTTCATTTCCCTAGAAGTTGAAGCGGAAGTTCGACGTGTTAAGGTGAGATTTGCGGGAAACACTGGAATGATTTTAGGCCCAGACCTACTTGTGTCTGAGACACAGCAGTTCAGCAGTCATGTTTAGACGAGTTGGATCGATAGCGTTAAGCTTCGGTTATCATATACCCAGCAAGAAATGAGACCGAGGGTACCCCCCCCCCCACATGTCCAATCCCTATACACATTCCAGACTATTGTTACTTAACACATCCCCCCAAGATGTCTGAAAGGAATTCCCCAGATTCCTGTGAGACAATGACCAACACAAAGCAGGGGGGGGGGTTCTCTCCGTCTCATACCTTGCTGCATATGGGTTATTAAGTGTCCTTGCCATAGCTGCTGTGGTATTGCCGACTGCCGGGCACTGATTTATTACTTTGAATATTTAAAATCTGAAGATAATCTTTTTACGTAAGCCTGTTATCACTAAACAAAAAATTTAAAAGTCAAATAATATTTGGCAATATTGCAGTTTCAAAATCCGCCGAAACGAACTCGTACATTACACTAGGGAGTTTTCGCTGGAGTTTGCCTGCTTGCCATAGCAACATCTACATGTATATCATCGTGATCATACATGTCATACTAGTTTAAAACCCCAAATGTGGGTTCTTTACATTTCCTCATTCTATTCAAGTCACTCACCGGTTATCAATTTTATCAGATTTTGAGTCTATAATAAATAATTGTGAAATTGTAATAATGGTTTTCGAATCTGTAATAATGAATTGCCAACATGTACTAATGGATTTGAATTATACTAGTTACAGATTGTGAATTCATTATTAATGCGTTTTGAATCCTTAATAACAGATTGCTAATCCATAATAATGGATTTACGCTGGTGAATCAAAAATAAGGGATGGGAAATCCATAGTAATGGATTGGCAATCTGTTAGAATTGATTTTGAATCCATTATATGTAATGAAATCTGAATCCTTAAACAGTGGATTGTGAATAAAATCCTTAATACAGATTGCCCAGCTTTTAATATTTATTTATTTTAGGGGTCGGTGCTAATGGGCTTTTGTATTTGTTGGCATAGTAACATTAGTTTTTAGACTTTGATGCAAGACCTCGACCTAACGCAAGAACAGATTCAGATACAGCCATCATAGTATGGCAATGAAGAACTTTGTGAATTTGCTGTGCCATACTAAAAGCAGGGTTTCTTTCACTTTATAGAACAGGGTCAAATGTAGGTTTTGAAGATGGAGGCCAGCTTTTCACTCAATCCGATCTCCAAGTCATCAGCAGACTGGGATGTGCTCGTGATAGGAGCTGGGGTAGCTGGATTGACCACTGCCTACAGACTTCTGCAAGAGAAACCAGACTGCAGAGTGCTTGTTCTTGAAGCCAAAGGTAGAAACATTTTCAGGCATGATATTATACAGTCATAGGCTAGAATTCCATGTCAGACCGTCACAAGTTTCAAGTTTCAAATAAACACCCACAAGATTTCTCAAGCTTGTTTCCCCATACATACAGAGCCCCACATCTCTAAAATCTCCCTTAGCCCAAGAGATTCCCCTATAAACCTGGTGATGTTTGTGCAACTCAGAACTTGTAATGGTTAAATATGGAAGTTTTCCTCATTCGAGATTAAACTTACATTAGCTGCATCGAAATTAGGTTGGCAGTTTGAGCTGCTGGCCCATCTCGACCCATACAGTCTGAAGCCATGTGTAAGGATGCAAGCCAGGTACATTTGGTCTTGAGTTTTACTTTTTTTACCTTCCCACAGTTTTCATTCAAAATCAATTCAACTCAAGGGAGAATCTGGGGCAGCAGTGGAGGCAATGGGGGCTTACGTTTTCTTTCCCCCCAGAAATGACCCCCCCTTAAAAATTTCTTATTGGCAAAATGATGCAAGAAAGGCCAAATTTTCAGTCTTTTCTTTTCTTGTCTTGTCTCTTCTTTTTCTTTTCTTTCCTTCAAAAAGCATCTAAAAACCCTAAAGTATAGCCTCCCTCAGAAAGGCCAGAAATGTTACAACTTCCCGTGAACAACTTTCCAAAGTTAGCCCCTAAAAAAACAAAGAACTGGCACCCCAAAGAAGTTGGGGTTGGTCTCTTAGGCTTGAAATCCTTTACTGTACGGAAAGCCAATGGCACATTCCTTGCATTATAACAGTGGCCACAAGGGGGTTGCCTCAATCCTGTTAGATCTTCAAAAGCCCGTTGGTGGACTTTGAAGAGGGGTATGACCGGATTCAGAAGCTGATTTTCAGGTATTTATATTGTAATTCTTTGTTCTAGACAGAGTTGGAGGTCGGACGTTGTCGACCGAATTGCAAGGGGCTCATGGGAAAGATGTATGGGACTTGGGAGGTCAGTGGGTTGGGAAGTAAGTAACTGCAATGAGTGTAATTTTATGGCATTGTTTTAAGCTTGTCTAAATTTATGCTACTGTACAGACTGGCATGGTAGTGCTATGCCAGTGATATTCAGTGCAGGTAGTTCATGTACATGTACAGTCATCCACTTCATGCAAGTGTGACAGGTCATTTACATATAGCCCTTGCGCAGCGCCCTCGTTTGATAGCTATGCTTGTTCAACATTAGTTTATTGCCAGCTCTTTGTTCAGTGAGTCATTCACCCCACAGCGCTGGTACAGACAACACCACAGTAGTCCAAGATCTACCTCATGTTAGTTGCTGGCAGAAGTTTCATTTATAGCCTTTACACCTCGTGTTAGCCCTAGATTGACTGGGCTAGGGGGATTTTCTTGTGGCGACACCACAATAAAGAACTGGAGTGAGATAATGCACACTATCCGTGTCGATCTCATCTTCTCACTGTTACACAAGTCTACAGTGATGCGTCTGATAGGCAGTAATTGCAAAGTGTATTTAGTTTAACGTTTTCAGCTTGTTCAGATTTAATCTTAGCCTTTTACTTTTCCATGATGATTTGTGGCATTGGTTGGTCAAATATCTTTGGATATCAATATCGGTTTTTATTTGATTTAGCACTCAGCATCACCTCCTCTGGCTCATGGAAGAACTTGGTCTGGAAAAATACCCACAATACACCACAGGCAAGAAGCTGATGTTGCTAGGCAACAAGGGCATTCGGTCCTACAAATCCAGCATCCCTTCCATGTCTCTGTTTGGACTTATCAATCTGCATAACTTCATGACTTTGGTGAGTACTGCACAAAAATGTGTTGGTATGCAGTCGTTTCTTGGAGAAATCTTGGCTCAAATTTTAGGTAATTTGCATACACCCTGCACTTATAGGGCCTCATTCAGCTTTTTAAATGCCTTTCTGAACAGTGTGAAATCATCCAGGCAGGACTCTCATTTCTGCAGCTATTTCTGCACCCAAAATATTCCGGAATGTTGGCTATTTTCCTATTCCTTGTTTTAGTTCATGACGTTAAACCAGTGCGCAATGTTTTCTTGCAAATATTTTTAGTTGAAAAATTTTAAGATCATAAATTGAGTAGAATCCCCCAAATGAACTGTGTTCTACTGTCATAACATCACAGCAACAGTGCTCTCACTTGTGAGGATAAACATGGAAAATTTTGAATTTTTTAAAAACTGCACTTTTCAGTGAGAGAGACCAAAATGAATGCCAAATAGTTTCCTTGCACTAGAAGAAGAGAACATAGAAAGCTGTGCAATACATGCTCCTAAGTGAAAATCACATTGTAATCATTCTGATAAAGTTAAACAGAGAGAGTAGCATTTGAATTTTGATGCGAAAGTAAGCTGTGATGAATGTATTGACAGACTGACAGACTAGCTTCAAGCATTCCCCTGGACAGCCCAATGACGCGGCACAACGCTGCTGCGCTTGATGGGACAACTATGCACACTCTCCTGTGGGACACAGTGACAATGCAGGGTTTGTGCAGTTTTTCCGTTTCTCTTGAATTGTTAAACCATTTGTTGTGGGCTTGAAAAAAAGGCTATTTTTTCTTCTCTTGGCGTCAGTGGAAGACAAGACGTTTGAGATTCTGCAGCTACATGTAGGTGTTTTTTACATCAAGAGGTGATCTTGTTGTTGATCAAAGTTTGCAAAATCGTAGATAAAACGTACTGTGGTAATCCATTATTGTTGTTTTGTTGCTAGGAATTACACTATAAATATTGGGACCTTGAAGTAATTTGTCTAACCCTAGGGTTAAAAATGTTATGATATTAAAATAATAAAATCTCTACGTGATTACTTGATAAACCTAACTGTGCTTTTTATTCTGACACCGTTGAGAAAAGGGTTGCTAGGGAATGCCATATATGTTGTTTAACTTCTGAGCTTTTTTGCTACATTTCAGGTCACCCAAGTAAAGCAGTTTCCATCGGCTTGTCCTTTTTTTTATTTCTGATTTTTTTTATTGGTTTTTTTTTGGTTTGCTCAGAGGTTTGGGATGCCGTAAAAGTATCTGCAGCTATTATCAATGGTGCCTCACCACGTATGATGTCAGTCATGTACTTTATGCATTACGTTAGCAGTGCTGGGGGCATAAAGAATCTGATAGAAGCAGAAGGTGACTCCAACAACAGCTTCAGGATAAAAGTATTGCATGCTTATCTGTCTTTCCCTTCAGGCCCCCCACCTCCTCTGTACCCCTACTTCCCACCCTCCTAGCTCCAATCCTATATTATGCAACACTGCACTCCCTGCCCTACACCCTACCTGGCATCCCCCCTTACAGGCCCCACTTGCTGCCCCATCCCCCTATACATATCCACACTGTACTCCCTCAGACTGTCCCTACACCTTACATTATACCTTGCACCCCTCCAGCACAACCCCACTTCCCATCAGCAGGGCCCCACCTCTATCCACACTGCACCAGTCCCAACACCCAACCTCACACTCCTCCACCACAAACCCACTTCCCACCATCCACGCCCCTGTGACCCCTATCCACACTGCACCAGTCCCAACACCCAACCTCACACTCCTCCACCACAATCCCACTTCCCACCACCCAGGCCCCTGTGACCCCTATCGACACTGCACTCCCTGCCCTGTCAAATACCTGACCCCGCACTCCTCTACCATGACAGCTAGATGGACTGTCCTCACTTCTCCAGTCCTCATCCCTTTCTGCCCTGCACTGCCTTCCCTGCATACTACCTCGTACCTCTCCTCCCATTCTAATGTCCACATCACTCCTTGGGGGATATCATCAGTTGCCTACTTCGCAGCCTCCTCCTACTCCCACATATTCCCCACTGTTCTTCAATCTTCACTCCTTCAAGGCAACCCACCTTGACTCTTCACTATCCCCCTGCCCGCTGCAGTCCGCCCCCCCACCTGCAACCATGCCCTGAAATTCAATTCTTGCTTCAGAATTGAATGATTGTATTCTTCTCCTTTAGACATCAAAAACCTCCGTAGTTTTAGTGCTTTCAACAAAGTAAGAAAAATTAATGAAACAGACTTTGAAATATACGAGACAATTGTCCAATATGTTTCATTTCCTTCGTAAATCTATGTTCATTATCTTATTATTATTTGCCAATTACTGTATAAAGTATTGTTTCACCTCCCGTAATTTTGTGCAAGGAGTATCTAGTTCTGACAGATATGGCGGGGTATAAATTTACATTATTATCATCATTATTAAATATCTGTAGTTTGCTTTTATGGGTGAACATACATGTATGCATGTGATAAAATTATATTTGGAACAGTCAGACATGTTTTTTCTTAATTGAGGGTGGAGCTCAGCAAATATCCAAGTTACTGGTAGACAAGATAGGCCAGGAGCAAGTGCTACTTGGCCAGCCTGTAGAACACATTGACCAACAGGAGGCTGACAAGGTCACCGTGGTTACTGCTTCAGGCAAAACATTCAGCTGTCAATACGTGGTCGTTGCCGCACCCCTTCATTGCTCAAGTAAGTTATGCTAACCCAAACTCTTGAAATTAGAGTTGGTGAGAAAAATGTGTGCTCCAATCTGTTGTTTTTCAAAGCACAAAGTTGCTAAAATCAGGTCATGTTTAGCATGAAGGTGAATATGACTAACAAAATAATTATATTTTTTCATCAAAGTTGGAATGGGTTAAACATATTTGCAGAGCAGACACTGCCCTGAAATGTCAAATTCAGAATTTGCATTTCCTTATAGGAGAGTATAAACCAGCCTGTACATTTGTAGATTATTTTTGTTCCAGCTGCCATCAACTACACCCCTGCCAAGCCATTCGACAGGATCAACCTGGCACAGCTGTCTCCTATGGGACATATCATCAAGTTCATTGTCACATATCAAACGGTGAATAAATAAATCATCTCCCTTCCGGGGGGGGGGGGGGGGGGGGAGCATGTTCAATTACACAATACTTTGCATGCATATGCATATCATAAACAATAACGTATACAGGGTATGCCAATACATGTACTTGCATACTTTTTGTGCCATAGAACGCACCCCTGGTCTTCTGAATCTTTGACAGTAATTAATTTTCAAATATTCTACCATTGAAAGAGATACCATGTTAATTAAGTAACTGTGAGCATGTCATTAAATAAAGACATCTTCATTTGTGAACTGTAGTTCAAAGATGACATGTTGATTCGTTGTCTGTTATAAAGACAGTATCTTTTAGCTTACATCTCGTCTTTCACCTCTGCTTGCTTGTTTTAATATGTACATCGATCTCGGCAACCATAGTAATGTAGCTCAGGTTAGTAATTACTGAGAAAATCCAGGCCATACAGTCTCAGTTTCCTTTGTAGGCTTTTTGGAGGGAGGATGGTTTTTCTGGTGAAATTGTCAGCAATGGGGGTAAACCAACTATTGAAGGTCTCAGCTCAGGCCCTCTCCAACTCACCTACGATTGCACGACATCCAGCGGCAACCCTGCCATTGTAGGATTCTATGCCAACAGTAGAGAGTGGAGTCACATTGAAGTGAGTTGCATTTCTTCTTCGTGGAGAAAAAAAAGAGAATTTCTCTTATTTTTGGGAACCATTTCATCAGTGACCCCTAAAGTCCTCTTTACTCCTTGTTTCTGCCAAAGGTAAATGGAAGCATTTTTTTCTTCCTCAAAAACAGCCTCAAACCAGAAAGCAAGCTGTTTTGGACTCCCTAGCCGAGTTCCTTGGGCCAAAGGCAAGAGACCCCCTGGACTACTGTGAAAAGGTTGGTATACACAGTGGTTGTTTGCGTGCAGTCAGCAATATGATTGCCTCCCCCATGTCATCCCAACCCCTTGTAGAACCCACGTACATGTGCCATATTGCAGGTTTTGCTAGGCTTCCAAGTTGGTGCCTGCACTTTCAGAAACTCGTAGTTTCATTAGCGGAAAAAAACCCACAAGTGAATAAATCCAACTGTTTGATTGTTTTCTTTTTCCAGGACTGGGCACTGGAGTCTTACAATGGTGGCTGCCCTGTCAATATTATGACACCGGGAGCAATGACCTTTCACAGTGGGCTCAGGACTCCATTTTTCAGGTTGCTGACTTAACACTAAACATAGCTCCTGTATTTCCCACACGGACTTAGGGTCTTGAAATTGCCCTTTGTATTGTTGTCCGTATGACCCCTGACATAGTAGGGGGTCAACTCAATGTGATACACGAGTAGGCACTTTATTGCTTGACTGGGACTAGACATATCTGACTGCAGGGAAGGCAGTACTGGTATGGTGCATAGCATAAAATACCGAGTCAGTAGCTTACTGTTTCCCGGTAGTTCAGTTTTCAGTTTGGTGTCTTACAAAGGTCAGCATAAATTTTAGACCCGGAAAAGGGTCTAGGGCTTGATGGTAGCTTAGTGTAGCTCTGATTGAAACTGCACCATGATGCAACATATTTATCCCTTCAAACTACCAGTTCTGAGGATGAATATCTCAGTCCTCCAAATCCATGTTGCTCCTATAAAAGGTTGTCTTTCCCTGCCCCTTCCTTTTCCAGGGTGCATTGGGCTGGAACAGAAACAGCCACACACCACACGGGCTTCATAAACGGCGCAGTGCAGTCCGGGATGCGGGCAGCGGACGAGGTCCTAAGACGCCTTGAGCCTCACCGCCAAGCGGATCGGTTACTGATTTGTCTCGACAACCAAAGGAAAACTCATTGGTACGGTGAAGAGGTTGGAAAATGGAAGCGGCGATTGTTCATTGGGGGTGCCATTGGAGTGGCTGTAGTCACGGCACTTACGGTGAAAAGATGGGGCCTCAAAGGGACTGCTACTTATATTCTGAGTGCATTCCAAGCTTGAAATAGTTACGGGACTTGAGAATTCCAGACACAGTACCACAAATCACCAGGAGCTGCCGAGGTTGCTGATTGGCCTATCTGAGGAGAGTTGCATCAGAGTCCACTCTTGACTCCAGTTGCACAGAGTGTGTCAAGAACTGCAGTGTACAGTATGTATGAGGCAAAGGTCTTGCTTCATACAAGCGATATGGGAAATGGAAATAAGTAACCCCCAAGAAATATTCACTTTATTGCGAGGAATACGAGGTAATTACAGAGCCAGTGATGTTTAAGTTGTGTTCTTTGTCAAACATCAAACTACGTGTAATTTTGCATTAAATTTCTTGTTCTGCTGTGTCTCTCAAAATATCACAGAGGTGGGAGGGATCCCAAATTAAACTCTTCATTTTGTCCCCCCCCAAAAAAATCACCATAGTTGTCATCATATACATATTTTGTTAATTAGTACTTTTTGTCACAATTACCAAAATCTCATTCTGATTTTGTATCAGTTTGTCATTTTTCCTTTTGTCTGGAAAAAGTATCACCATAATTGTCATTATACATGTACGCATATTTTATTAATCAGAACTTTTTGTCACAATTACCCAAATTTCATTTTATTTTTCTATGAGTTTGTCATTCTTCCAAAATGCATTTAGCTCTGTAATTTCTACAGTGCCATTTAAAAAATTCACGAATTTACTCAATTACCTCATAAATGCTAGATAATTTGTATTCATGAAATTCTTGGCAGTGTGTGATATTGTCATAGGAAAATGAAAAATGAATTGTTGTCTCTCCGTTGTCTTGAAAGTGATTTAATAATTTCATTTAGAGTTCATGAAACTCTGGCATTTGTACCATAAAGGTATAATTTTGTTTATAGCTCTTGCTTAACAAACAAAATAGATGATTTATATCTGTGCAGAGATTCAGATGGTTTCACCAGTCTTTATTTTTGAGCTGCTTTATATTTGTAGTGATTTTTAAGTAAAAGAAACGCATTCATTTGGTAAATTGATTGCATCCAGAGATTTTTATTTCAACAAGTTTGTTTATTTACAAAAAATCCTAATTTTTATGCCAGTGCATAACCAACCAATTTATACAAATACTATAACCAGTCTGAACATGGTCTCCATGGTAATGTACAATAGTTACATGCAAGGTCTGCCCTATCAACACAGCTGTACTCCGACTTGCTCATGTGCTTTATTTTCAAACGACCTTACCTTTTTAAAATACCGAACTGACTTATTGAAGAATCTATCAACTTCGTTCAATTGTGTCTTCTGTAACTTAACAAGTAGCACATAAATTTACTTTACAAAATTTACATACACGTAGTGCAAATTCTGTGTACTGGACCCATATTTCAATAATGGATTTTGCTCTAAAAAGCACCTGAGGAAAATGCCATCACTTTCCAACAAATTGCAGTTTAAAGATGCAAGAGGAATATTGGGAAAAATCTAAAATGACGAGACGTATATTGAAAATGCGTCCATTATTGCTATGATGGGAAGGGGCCTTGTCTACAGATATGTATTGATAGATAAGGTGGCCATTTTATGAGGGGATGGAAACTTCCGTTTGAAAAAAGCTACGGATTCCCAAAACATGAGAAAATACTCAGAATAATGTACCCACTTACTAATTGCATGGCACATTTGAGGGACCGAATTAATATCTGGCATATGTATTTTTACTCCTTAGAACTAGAACATAAGAACTAACGGTGGGTATATCTTTATGTATGAATGGTAACAGTCTCCAAACTACAGGTCACATTCTGTCTGTTCAACAGTCAATTTTACCAATATCTCCCTCCCCCGTCGCACTGATGTGAAGGACCAGGAAATGAGATAACCAATCCAAGTTCTCTGTCAGCCTAATCCTTCTTCTTGGTCTGCTTGAGTAGGTTGACGACCACCTGCAGGGAGGCGGCGTAGGCCTGAGCTAGCAATCCCCGTTGGTGCAGGCCAGGCAGAAGTACAAGGAACACGGCTGGAAAAAGTGCCATAAGAAATATCAGTCATTCTTAACGTGGTAAAATTATCTCATCTGAACTAAGTAATTCACGGGCTTGAGTATAGTGATCATGAAGAAAATAAAAGCAAATAGCATAATTCCTTGTTTGAATATTGCAATAATAAATAAACTGTAAATAAACTTCAAATTATTAATTTAAAAAATAATAAATTAGAGATAAAAATGAAAGTTTTCTTGAGCTATACCATGGACCTGCCTCATACAAAAATGAATTGAACCAAATCTAAACTGTAAGCTAGGCAATTTCACAAAGAAAAAAATGTTCATAAAATATAATGTAAATAATGTACCAGTTAAAAATGAAATAATTCTTAAGTTTTTAATCATTTGTCTAATCATCTGCATACATATTAAATGGAGCAGTCATTTGAAAAGAAGTGACTTACCTAAGAAGTATACCAAGCAGATATTAGGGATGAGGTTACCAATGAAAGCAATGACTGCCAGCACAGCAATGACCAGAATGAAGTACTGTCAACAAAGCAAAAACAACATACTGAAGGTTTCTGGTAGAAAAGACATCTTGAACAGCCGTTGATGGAGGCATTGATACGGTAATGGTTTCTTCCATTACCATATACTTTCATATGAAGGAGTTGTGTCTTTCTGAAACCAAAGCGCTTATGTCCTTGAGCAAGGCAATTTACTCCGATGGCTTTTCCAATAAGGGGAGTATTATGGATACCTACAAAGGTGGAACTAATCACACTCAGTGGCATTATAATCAGCTGGATCTAGGAAAATGTATGAGAGGTCATCTCTAGCAGACCTCAATCCTCCCATTTGAAGATCAAGAACTGTTAAGACGAACTAACAGGGATGCTGACATGAAAGGTCGCAAGTTCACACATCTCTTAAACAGCTCAACTACACTGTATATTACAGCAATAACAACTGATGAACAAGTCAGTCCTACCTGTTTTGGTTTTTCTTCTTTCATCGTTTTCAGGCACTGGTAACTATGCATCAATGCATCCTTGGTTCTGATGAGGCTCATGCACACCTGCTGGTACTGTCGCTGATGCTCAGCTGTCCTACAATTCATACAAATAGAGGTATTGGGGTTATATAGGCTCATCCACTTTCAACAACAAAATAAACAACTTTGAAATGGCAGTTACAGAAAATATATGCTAATTACCATAACTTGAATTGTTGTAACCACTTTAAATCGATCCCAACATCATAAACTCATGTACATGTACAATATTAGGTACAATGAAAAAAACGATTACATCCTGCTTGAATAAGGAAACTCTGTGTGCGCAGAATCTCTTTAATTAATGTAAAACCAACCATACAGACAAACCACTGCATCTGGCCTGTTGCAGTGAAGAAGTGACTGAATGACACTGACCATTCTGCAGGTGGACAGATGTAAGAATGGAAAACGGTGGGTCCAAGATAGTCAGCTAAACAGACGACCATGACGAGCAATGAGATGGTTGTCAGTACAGAGGGCTCTAACCACCACAGCATCCTGATGATGAGAGACCATAAATAAGTAGCTTCCAGTTACAAGCTTGAAAACTGAAGGGTCATTCTAATGCAGCAAGAGTGTGGCATGTACTGGAACCAACCTATGTTCACATAAAGACCCAATTCAACACAGTTGATTGATACTTCAAATACTGCAAATGTGGGCAAAATATCATACACGTAGATATTATTCCCCATCACATACTAGCTGACAAAAGTTGGCAACGTTCTCTAACAATTTGTCTAACTTAATAAATTTTACTTTTTGAC